>NW_024582633.1:0-163440 GCF_018398535.1 Haplochromis burtoni
AGAGAGATTATATATATATATATATATATATATGTATATATATATATATAGTTGTATATATATATATATATTGATATATATATACATAATATACTATATATATTTTGTTTATATATATTATATATGATATGTGATATATATATAATATAAGTTATATATTTATATAGTGATACTATATATATATATATATTTAAATATATATATATATATATGTGGATATATATATATATATATATATATATATATATATATGTATATATATATATTGTGTGTGTATATATATGTGTGTGTATATATATATGTTGTGTATATATATATGTGGTGTATATTATATGATATATATATGGATGTATATATATATTGTGTGATATATATGTATATATATATATATATATATGTATATATGTGTGTATATATATATGTGTGTGTATATATATATATATTGTGTTCAACTTTTGTTTCCAGGCAAACACATAAAAAAAAAAAAAAGATTGAAAATTACATTACAAACTAAACTTTAAAATGTCATCTCAATCTACCCAAAGTCATCCAAAACCTATTTGAAGTAAGACATAAATAATGTTTGTATGTAAGGCTATTACTTTTAGCATGGAGCTTGTGAAACCAGTGACCCAGAGCACATGGCCATCACTGCACCTCACAACACACGCTAATACAATTCTTTAATGCTGCATGTGATTTTGATGAGTCCCAATGATGACAAGCAACATTTGCATGATTTTACACAGTTGCGACTCATTTCACTTTGTCTCTGTGAAAGGAGCATACAAGAGATGATCTAAGCAGAGAGAGGCAACTGTAACCCACAGGCCTTTTATGATTATATTTTTATAGGCTTGGCTGATGACACCACGAGTGATACTCTTAATAAAAGTTAGTGACTCATAAACTTAAAAACAACTTCTATGACAATGCATACAGATGGTCTGCATTACATGAAAAGGAGACTTCACCACATAAATAACCAAAACGCAATTAAGTTATTTTGTGAGGGAAAAGCATAATGAGAGCCATCACTGCAATTGTGGTGCCCGAAAGGGTTTATTCTCTTTATGCTTGAGGTTTGATGCCATCTTTTGCAAATACATAATACATGAGACCAACTGGAGCTCGTCAGAAGTTGTTTATTATTAAATGACAGGTGAGGACATTTGAGTACCTCTGCATAATGACGTGGGACTTCATTACAGCAATTGTATGTTGTTAGTAGGAGATGGAGTGTATCTGTACCTGTCTTCTTTCTGTGTATGTGTGCTAACCTGGGGTGCGAACAGAAGCCAGCGGTGCCCAAGAGACCATCAAAGAAGACGCTTGTTTGACGAGGACCCGAGCTGCCGAGAGCTCAGGTAAATTCCCTGTGTGTGTGTGTGTGTGTGTGCTCCTGGTGAAGGATAGCTCTCACACCTGTGCGCAGGAGATTCTTTGAAGTGCCTAATCATCTCGTGCCTCCTCTAACCCAACTGACAGGATCCAAACACTGCATGCACACTTCACACGCAGAGGCAGGGAGTGAAGCCAGAGCCTCTGCTCTCCTGTGGCGAGTGGAGGGATGAAGGGAGAAGAAAATAAAGAGAGCTGGAAAGGGAGAGTCTGACGCTAAAGATGAGGAGAAGCATAAAAGTTCAAAAAACAACAACAACAAAAAAGGAAAACTAACAGCCAGCACAGGGGAGAAGGCTCTCGATAATTAGAGTGCAGAGGAAAAGAGGTGGAGAAGAGGATCTGATAGAGGCGAAGGAGAGGTGGAGATGTGAGGGAGAGCAGAAAGCGAGGTCCCCTGTAGTTTGGGAACAAGGGCAGAGGTGGGAGACATGCCAAAGTGGCTTAAATCAGCGGGTGGAAACGCTGCAGGTGCAGGAAGTGATCTGAGGAAGTCATGTGATATCTAGGAAACTTTAATGGTAAACAAGGACACATGAAATGAGAAGTTGTGCTAGCCACGGATGCTATACAGTCCATTATGATTGCATAACAGGCAGAATTACGTCTATTTCCCAACCATGATGGTGTTGGGGTTACATGTGGGATATTTTTTGCAGCAGACGTTATTGTTTCATAGCTTTTAGGAGTCTGGAAAACTCTTATTAACTGTTCAACTTAATAACCGTGGTTAAAATTGTTGAAATGTTTAGGAAAAGATTTGAGAAATTTCACCCTTAGAACAGCAGATGTAGCCTTTATGTAATAAAAAAAATCCCATTAGAATATTTTTTTCAAAGGAGACTGTGATATAGTTCAAAACTAAAGCAGATACGGAATAACGATAAAACACAATAACAGGGGACATAAAAGGCACAATTCTCAAATAATAATGAGTATTTTTAAACCATTAAAACCATTTGGTGCCTGTTGCAAATGATCCAATATACAAATATACCATTTTAAAACATGTGGTCACCATTATGCATCACAACTGTATCACAGTGAAAATGTGTGTTTTATTAAGAGGGAATGTGTTTTTCAAATTTTGCAAGTAACGTGAATAAAATCTACAAATTTTAAAAAAAATTAAAATCAGTTGTATAGTTAAATTTTAATGCATGTCTGGAACACATGATGGAACAGGAAGGGGCCGTCCCCAAACTTTTCCCACAAAGTTGGGAGCATGAAATAGTTCAAAATATCTCGGTATGCTGAAGCATTAAGAGTTCTTTTAACTGGAACTAAGGTGCCGACCCATTTCCTGAAAAGCACCCCCACATCATAATGTCCCCCTCACCAAAATTCAAACTTGGACAAATGAGCACCATTCTCCTGGCAACCTATGAACTCAGACTGGTTCATCGGATTGGCAGATGGACAAGTGGGACTTTTCTCTCCAGAGAACACGTCTCTACTCCTCTCGAGTCCAGTGTCTCAGGGTGCCTTACACGACAGCATCTGATGCTTTGCATTGTCCTTGGTGACGTAAAACTTGGAAACAGCTGATTGGCCATGGAAACTCATTCCATGAAGTTCTCAATGCACTGTTCTTGAGTTAATCTGAAGGCCACATGAAGTTTGGAGGTCTGTTACAACTGACTGTGCAGAAATTTGGTGACCTCTGCACACTATGTACCTCAGCATCTGCTGATCCTGCTCTGTGATTTTATGTGGCCTGCCACTTCACGGCTGAGTTGCTGCTGTTACCAATAAGTTCCACTTTACTGTAATACCACTAACATGCAACTGTGGAATGTTTAATAGTGACGAAATTGACTTGACTATATACACCTGTGGCTATGGAAGTGATTGAAACACCTGAACTGAATAATTTGAAAGAGTGAACAAATCCTTTTGGCGGTATAGTTTAGCTGATGCTGGTGGCAGAAGAGGAGTTTTTGCATCTCAAAGCAAAGCTGCAACACGATTGTGGCAATGATTGAATGTACACTGACAGAACCAGAGGGCAACTTTGGAAGTAAATGGAGATGCTATGATGCTATGTGAGAAATTGACAGTACAGCAATGAAGGCATTCTTTGACACCTTCTTAAGAGATCACATCTTCAAATCAGATAGCTGAATAATTAGAAACTTCCACCATGGTTTGCTGTTCACAGTCAGGATGTATATTGAATCCAACTGAGAAATGTTTCCATGCATAAATGTGATGGGGAAATATTACTGGTCTCTTGAGCAAATGTCTCGGCTTATTCCAAATGCTTGCTCCAAATGGCAGGTTTAGCAAACAAAGACACTAGTAAAGGCAAAGATTAAACAAGTGCAGCAAAAATAGGTGATCGAACAGAAGAACGACAAAAATCTGAATCCAACACCTTTGTTATTCTCTCTGCCCTGTGCATGTCACATTTCAGGTTGAACACTTTTTCATTTGCTGAACTGTTTATACCGAAAAAGAGACAGCAACACAAAACCCTCCCTGATGCATGTCTGCATGCAGTGCTTTAAGAAATTATGGGCTTCAGACTGATACATCCCACTTCTTAGTTAAAATAAAAGAGAGAAAGACTGATTTATGCTCATAAATCAGCACCAAAGATGCAGTGTGTACAGTCTGTTGAAATTAATTAGCAGTCTTGTCGGGGAGTTTAACAGTTCCCCCAACTCGTTGGAGGTCTCCCATCGTGGAATTCAAATGAGCCAAATGCATGGGGAAGTCCAGAGAAGAGCAACGGGGGGTATGGGCACAGCATCGGGGTCAAATGGAAGAGCCTCAATGTATCTTTGAATGTATACTGCCTGTGCATACAAGGAGTTTAGCAGTGTGCCACTGATAGACATTGAAAATTCACTGCAGGAGGTCTTCTCTCAAACTGGAACACCATTGATCCGATTTAGTGTGCACTGAGAAAAGCCCCAGCGACTGAACAACATTTTAATAGCCTTTTGTGTCAGAAGGTGCTTTGTGGCTATGAATTTTAAATGTTTCTACCTTTAATGTTGATGAGACCCATCTCTGTGTTGCAAGTTTAATCTTGGATAGATGTGTGCACACAACAATACTGTAATGGCCCATTAGACACATAGAGGGCAGCCTGCAACTGCTAATTAATGACTAGCATGGTAAATATTAGCACGTCCTTAAATATGCATAAACCTAGAATATGGGGCAATGTTGAAATCTCTCTCTCTCTCTAGCACACACACACATGCACACACACAAAGAAACCCTGTCTTTTTTCCTCTGCAGCGTATAATAGTTCACATAATTTAAGGCAATACGGCTTGAAGTCAACCAGAAATTAAAGCAATTTTTGCGTTTCAAAGTATCCTTTCATTTCTGCCTTGTGGGCTGAAGAATTTGCAGGGAAAGAGCAGCTGTTTGCCTGTCCAATTTCCTCTTGGCCTACACACGCACACACAAGCATACACTCACACATCCACAGCTCATCAGGAGTTTACTTCTAAGGAATGATCTGGCGGCATCTTGAGTGGCAGCTCACCACTGCGTTGCACTCGAGTGGTCATCGACACTGGGTGATTGCAGGAGGTTGCCCTCTCATATTTCCTCAAAAAATCTCTGGCTGCGATCCCAAAATGTTCTGTCCAACCAAGCACACCAGCATGAGAACAAAAAGAGCAGCCTCCCCTGGCATCTCCACCACCGCTCCAAAGCTACTTGTTAGCACGGTGTATTCTGGGGTATCTGGAAAAATGCCAGGAGTCATGCAATGCCATGTCTGAATTTAATCCAGCATGACACATAGAAACAGACCATTAGGTATATTTATTAATATAAGCATACCTGTTTTATTTTGTTTTTTACATTGAAGAGTGTAAATCCAAAATACTAAGATGTTTTGTAGAAATTTGTTCACAAATTTTATTTTATCTTGATAAAGACAAAGGAAACAAATCTAAAAACAAATGTAAATACTTTTTTATCGTTGGCTGTGACGTTGTTTAGTCAACATTAGCGATAGTGTTAACCACCACAGCATTTTGCTAGATAACAGACTGTGTGGCAGTTAACATACTGTAGGTTTAAACTTTTACACTTTTGCTTTGCCCACTGTATCAGTGCACTAGTTTCAGTCAGAGTAACTCATTCAGTACTCTCAGCAGCTACTTTGGCCTTGAAGATGTAAAAATGTAGCAATAAGCTAGAAAATTGCTGTGAATTGTGTATGAGGACAGTGAATTACATGCTATATGTTGCACTCCAAAAACATGTAAGTGTTTTTACACTTACCGGGTAGTAAGTGTAAATAAAAACTGTGACCACGTGAGGTGGTGTATCTGGAGCATGTTTCTATTAACATAACATTGTGGCAGATCACTGTCCTTTATTAAGACTGGTTTCACAAGACAGTTCTTCCTAGTGAGGCAACCCCTAAAACAGGAATGGTTTCATAGGTCTACTGACATTTTTTCCCTCCTCATCTTTTTGGGCTGTGTTTTCATTAGTTTTGTATTTTGCTATGGTCAGTGTCACTGCTGGTAGGATGGGGAGATACTTGGAGCCGGCAGAAGTTGCACAGGTAGTCCAGCTCCACCAGGATGACACATGAATTCGTATCATTGCTAGAAGGTTTGCTGTGTCTCCCAGCAAAGAGCATGGAGAAGATTCCAGGAGCCAGGCATTTAGTCTAGGAGAGCTGGAGAGGGCTGTTGAGATTCTTAACCCATCAGGAGGAGCGGTATCTGCTCTTTTGTGTAAGGAGGATCAGAATGAGGACTGCCAGAGCTACAAAATGAGCCCCAGCAGCCTACTGGTGTGAATGTCTCTGACCAAACAATCAGAAAACAGACTTTGTGAGGGTAGCCTCAGCACCCGATGTCCTCTAGCGGGCCTTGTGCACTCTGCCCTGGACCATGGAGCCCGATTGGCATTTACAATAGAATAGTAGATTTAGTAGGTCTACTACTGGTGCTCTGTGCTTTTCACAGATGATCAGGTTCACTCTGAGCACATGAGTGATATGAAACGGTCTGGAGAAGCTGTGGAGAAGGTTATGCTGCCTATAACATCATTCTGCATGACTGGTTTGGTGGCATGTCAGTGACGGTCTGGGGAGGGACACACAGACTTCTACAGGCTAGGCAACAGCAGTTAAGACCCATCCTTGAAGCTATTGTCAGACTCTACACTTGCCCAGTGGGTTCTGGATTCCTCCACAATGCCTGGCCGCTTGTCTACTATGTAGACAGTTCCTGGATAAGAAATTCATTTGTGCTGCATCATTTTTCACTTTGATTTTTGAGATATCTTTGAATTCAGCCCTCTGTGGGTTAATAATATCATTTCCATCAGATGATGCAGCATCCTTTCATTCCTAACACATTACCCAAACCACATTAGTGTGCATATCCAACATTATTTTTCCCCACTGGCATCTGATGTGTTTTTGAAGTGTTGCTTTATTTATTTTTTTGTACAACACTGAATTGAAGCGACATCAATATCTCAATTTTCTGACCATTTTTCCTTTACAGGAAACATCAGACTAACACTTATTAGTCCTAAGTCACATTTGTAGCTGTCATAGTGTCTGATCAAGCTGACCCACTGTGTCACAGCTAACATTTGCTTTCAAAGTCTTAAAATTGAACTGTTTTATAATAATAGCTTCCACATAGTTTTGTATGTACACAACGCCTTCACTTCCCTGTGGTCTGAGCTCTGGAGTGGCTCTCGTTGAGCCTATAACCTCCATTGTTTAAATTCCGATTTCTGTGAGGGATCTTTTTGTATTGGTTTGCCAAGATATAAGTGGGGCGTAACTCATGGGTGAGGGGGAGGCGCTGCTGCAGGTCAGTAGTAACTCTGAATACTGAAAAGGCATTCTGATCCTCTTGAAGCAAATCATTGATGGTAGGTAACCCCAGCCACTGATGCTTTGCTCCAGTGAGGGTGGAGGTGAAAGGAGTCCGCGAAGCCCTTTGACATCCCAGCAGGGACCCTGTAATCCAACGCTCGTCAGTGCTAATCTCTGTAGCTTTGCAGCTACAAAGCAAACATCATCTTATGTGTTTGACTTGCAAATGTTTTGAGTAACAACCATAATGCGCAGATGACCAGAGGTGGAAATTGGTTAATTGTCTTTGGATTCTGACAGAAAAATGACGAATTTCCTCCTTGACAATGGCAGGTTGATTGACTGCTGCAAAGGAGTCAAGGGTCAACTCACTGAATTGGTCTGCTTTCATTCTTACTTGTGCCATCCAAGTTTGCATGAGAAAGTCTGAAAAAACACTTGAGAAGAACTTTCTTTGAGATTTGAGGAGGCTTTCAATCCCAGGTGCCTTGAGATGCTAATCTACTCTAGTCTCCATGCACAAAAAGGCAATTTTTAAAGGTTTACAAACTCCTACTTTGTTCAAGGTTTTCTGACCTCTTTTCTACACTGTTCCCTTGTATTGTCACGTAGCGATGTGCTTGAAAATGCCATTCTGTAGCTGAATAAATAACCCAAGGCAAACTAGGGCGGTTTGCTCTGATCTCCCACAATAAACTTCTCTGAAATTTCAAAGCAGGTCTAGACCTCAGCTCTGAGGCCTTGACAATAGTCTCGGCTCAAAAAATGACAGAACACTGCCACAGGTGGTTTATTCTTTAAACTATAAAACAATGCTGCACCTTATTTGTTCCTTATTTAAAAACCTGTTGGAACTTGCTGATGGATGAGGTTAAGGTCTGCGCTGTGGGGAGAGCAAAGAAGAGCAATAAAAGGGTGGATACACTGACACACACTGTAACGTTTTCCTGTTTGGTTTGCCCGTGTGCTCTTTGTTGCATGATAATGATATATAACATAATATATAATACAGCTACAGTGCTGAACATTGACTCAATGATTTACTAAATAGGCCAGGAATATCAGCCATAGGTGTATAAAAATAATCATATTAAAAAAATACAACAAAAAACTATTAGTATCCAGGTCACAACTCTTCAGCAGCCTTGTGGTGAAGTCGTAAATCTCATAATCACCTTTACAAGCTCAAACATTGAGCTTCTATTCATTATAGTGAGAGATGTGCATGTTTCTCATGCGACTGATCCCTCTCGATCTGAAAAAACCAAAGGCTTTTTGTCTTGTGCATTGACTACACTTGGGGTTAACGCCTCACAAGCTCTTATACCTACACCTAAAATGCTGAGTCATGCTAATCCCATGGATTTATCTTTTATCCACAGTGAAAACAGCTGGTGGCAATGTTTAGTGGACTGTAAATAAGAACAGCTCAGAATAATGGTAACTGTGGATGATATGCTGGACTGCGCACACCCACCACAGACTCAGTCTATGGATTAAGCAGTCTCCTGTCATGATCACGTGGGCTGTGTAAGTCTTTTCCCCCTGAAGCACCAGTAGTATAACTCTTATTCTAAATTAATTTAAGAACTTAAGTATCTGTTATTACTTTTGATGAATATGGCTGTCCATTAAAGTCTGGTGTGCTGAAGCTAAGTCGGGTTTGTGATTTTCAAAATTTTATTTAGCTGTGACTCAGTTCAGAGACTAGATCTTTCAAAAATCAAACCAATTCAATGAAATCTTATTTATGTCGCACCAAATCACAAGAAGAGTCACCTCAAGGTGCCTTATATTGTAAGGTAAAGCCCCTCGAATAATTCAGAGAAAACCCCAACAATCAGATGATCCTCTTTGAACAAGCACTTGGTGACAGTGGGAAGGAAAAACTCCCTTTTGATAGGAAGAAACCTCTGGCAGGGGGATAAACAAGATAAGAGGCACAGTGTGGAGGAGAGTCATAAATTAATAATAACAAATTATTAAATACAAATTGTTGGATAAACACATGTATAAACACACAGTGAAAACAGGTGAATAAACACTCGTCATGGGAACTCAAAAGCAGCCAAGATCTATTGCAGCATAACTACGGGAGGATTCAAGGTCGTCTGATCCAGCCATAATTATATGCTTTATGAAAAAGGAAAGTTTTTAGCCGAATCTTAAAAGTAGAGAGGGTGTCTGTCTCCAGAATCCAAACTGGGAGCTGGTTTCAGAGAAGACGAGGCTAAATCACAAGTAAGCCTGAGACTGAAGTGCTCTATTCTGGTCATAAAATAAAATTAACATAAAATTAACAGGAAGCCAATGAAGAAAAGCCAATATGGGAGAAATGTGCTTTCTCTTTCTAGTCATTTCAAACCAGTTTTCTTTAATATGTTGGTTACAGCTTTAAACAAGTTTAAAAAAATATATAATTTAAGAAATCCTTCTTCTATGTTCTGAATGATTATTTTAGCTTTCTTTAATACTTGAACATTACTACCCAGTAAGTGTAAAAAACTTGCATGTTTTGGAGTGCAATATTTAACATGTAACCCACTGTCAGTGTTATCATGTCATAGCAACATCATCTTTTTTTTTAGATTTTACAGGCATAGTTACTACTGTAGAGGGTGGGTGTTAACCAGGAAAAGAACATCTACAAATTACAAAAAAAAGTTGCAAAATCCCTTAAAATACACATTGGCAAATTGTGGTTGCCTAACATAGCCAAGTGTGTTTGCAAATTATCAGTGTGAATCCTTTTAACTTCACCCACCATCTCTGCCATGGGGAGATGATTGCTACATGGTATAATTGAAGAGTAGATCAAAAGCCAAGGCAGAAGTGGTCGCTGAAGACAAGTGTAAGGGTGCATCCATACCGACTGCAGCGCTCTGTGGAAACTCAGACCCACAGATTACAGGCTTCAGCTTATCATTACAATAGTTGCTGGGTAAGGAGCAAGTCCTGCCCATAGTTGACTGATTTCCAAATTACTTAAAGAATCCACAAATTGAAGCTCACGATCTGCTTTATTCTATATGATCTGGAATTCTGGGGCACATACTCAAATAGCAACTGGAGCAACTTTTATTTTTTTTTACCAATAGACCCTCGTATTACTACATTAAAACAACTGGATTTGTGAGTTCAAATGTGTGACTGAATAATCTTTAAAGTCGTATTATAGTGCAGGATGTTGTGGTTGTTTGCATACGTTGTTTCAACATGTGCTCGCAAACTAAAAGGAGTCACGTGATCCCACGGACAAAAGTTCACTGTGTAGGTGAATTAAGGTTGTGCCAACTTGTTTCCTTTCCATTCTTGACAGATCACCCTCAGTATTTGTCCAGCAGGTCCACCTTAAGCCCACCAGTGAGTACCCCACACCCATCGTGCATACATATATGTACAAACACTTACTGTACATACATCTCAAACCCTTGAAACCACTAGCCACACCCGCTCTGTCATTGATGGAATACAGATGTTATCAGCATGCTGGATAACACTGTTTGCTCTCTTTAAAACACTGGCCACCTACTTTTCTCCACATCTGTTATACAACCAGAGCAGGAGCAAAACAGGGAAGTAGAGATAGGTCACGCTCTGGATAACTATATTTTAATTAAATGTCCTGCACCACCAGGGTAACAAATTGTCATCACTTATTACTGCCACAATATGCACTGCTGCTAATACTTCTGCAGTTTTGTTTTGCTTGACGTGATAATGCTTGTAATAGTGATAAGCAGATCGACGTACAACTTTTCTAAATATCCTTTTTTATCAACTATTTGATCAAATTTCATCAGCTTTTTAGTACTAACTCATTGAGATCGTAAGAAATGTTGGCTGACTGGAACATATTAAAACATGTGCAAACACGTGAAAATACAGCACATGCGTGAAAATACAGCACATAGAGCAACAAAATATTTTTTTTACAATTCTAACTAATTCGAGGAGTAAATGTCAATATTTGGTATGAATATTTGTATTCTCTAACACAGTCTGAACTCTCTTAGTCAAATTTCCTTCAGTAGTCTTGAAGAATATCTCTCCAGGTTTCTTAAAGGACATCCAAAGCTTTTCCTTAGAGTCTGTCAAGATGATCTCATACTGGTTCAATCATTTTGAAGCTCTGGGGAGGCCAGTCAATGACTGATAGTGTTCCACAGTGTCTTTTTCTATCCAGGTAGGCTTTTATTCAATTCACTTCAATTCAAATTTATTTATACAGCGCCAAATCACAACATCAGTGGCCTCAAGGCGATGGACTTCTACTGCATTGACAGTGTGTACAGGATCATTGTCATGCTGAAACATGAAGCTGTTGCCAATCAGTGGCTTTCTGAATGGTTTTGCATCACAATCTGATGATACTTTTCTGTGTTTATGACAAGATCTCCAACACCACTGGCTGGAGTGGAGCCCCAAACAATGACAGGGCCTCCACCGTGTTTTACAGACGGCTCACTGTTGTTTCATCTCCCGACCTCCCTGGTGACAATTTGAACCAAAAATTTCAAATTTGGATTCATCACTCCATCAGATGTGTTGCCATTGATTTTCAGTCTATTTCTTGGGTAATTTGACCTAACTGAGCCTTTCCTCTCTGTTTACATTGCTTCAGTCTCTGAAGAAGTCACTTGGTCACAAGTGTTCATCTGACCTACAGATGAACACTTGACCTACAATCAACTTTCTGGGAGTTCATTACCTGGGTGACTGAGCACACATCAGGAAAGTATTAAGTAATATAGGTCACTATGCGATTGTACCATATAACATGCTATATAAATTTAATGTAAAACAAACAAACATTTGGCACTGTAAATAAAAGTTTTGTACCATCTACACATTTGACATCAACTAATCAGCAAGAAATCTTTCAGCAAGTTGTTCTCACGTGTCTATGTGAATTTTCCAGTTTGGAACTCATTTTTCATTATAGCCAGCTGCTGCAATCATCACTACTGATACTTTTTCAAGACTCATTTCACTGACAACAGCTGTGTAGCAAAAAACAATTTTAAAAATGTATTTAATATATATATAATTAATTTAATATATAATTAATTTGCATATGAGTTTAAATTTGTATAATACTTACTACCTCAGAATTTTATTATTTTTTTTGCAACTTATTGCTTAAAAGTGCACTTTCAACTTTTTTTGGTTTTTCAGGGGGAAAAAATTCACACTGATGACGTAGAAGTCTCAAAAACTCCCATAAAAAACTGTCACATTATAATACTGCTATAGGCCTGTGAGTTTGTCTGCAAAAAAGGGCAAAGATGCTAAGGTTAACAAAATCAACATTTAGTTGTTGTTTAAGTAAACAGTTTGTTACTTCTATATGCGACTATATTGTCTGTTTTGGAGAGGCAATAAAAACGTTCTTTAACTCCTTTAGAATTCCTTTGCGAAGAACTGTTAAAGGGAAAACTTTAGTCAGTGAGAAAGACGTTTTAATGCTGTTTGTAAAAGTACATCTCATCCAGAATGTGGAGCTACAGCAGCACACAGTACCACACGCCACACATTTTTGCAAAAGTGATTAATGTGCATCATGAAAGCCTGGAAATGCTTAATAGCAGTTGCAAAGCTATTCTGTCTGTAAAGGTTAAACCACAACAGAGGTCCTTGGGGATAAAGAAGACAAAGCGAGGTGTTTCGGACACATGCCAAAGTTAATTGATGCAAAAAGATACTCACTGGGGCTTTTATGGGTCATTTATTTTAACTGTGATGGAAGGAGAGGGTTAGTATGTATGCTCGGAATCAGTTTGGGGGCTGCTTGGTAATGTCCGTGGGTAACAGGAGTCATTTGTTGTGATTTCTAAAGACTTTCTGATATTTTCTCAGGCTGTAAACTCTGGGTCAGAGACCTTGGACAACTCTTTGTTTCCTTCTGCAGAAGACTAGTCCAGACTCATCCATTGCTAGAGGCCAAAAAGATAAAGCAAACAAATATCTGCTGGGAAAAGATGGAAACAGTTTAGATAGATAGAAAATCTCCTATCTAGCTTCACATTTACATAATATGTAATAGTCCTGGACATAAGCAGTCAAATACTGTGAGTAATTTTATTTAATTATATTTATATATTTTATTTTTGTTTGTTTGTCTTTTTTTCCTTAGTTGCACTTTGAAAAGATGCATCCACATGTTAAGACTCAGAAACTGCTTTAAGAGAATTTACATTTGTCTCCACTTGCATCTGGAAAAAAAAAAAAGACCAGGGCCTCCCAGGGCATGATTACATGTTATATTTTGCTGTTACATTTCTAATTAGAGAACACACAGGAGTGGAGGATGTGGAACAAGTTGAGTCACAGTCGGTTTGGTTTCAGGAACATTTCATAGCCACATATTCATTCGCTGACAATCCGCTGCAGCATTATACTTCTGTGCTGAGGTAAAACCCTTCTGCCCCAATTCTGACCCTGCAGGAAGGCTGCTGGGCTTTATAGCACTGTAGCTACATGCATTTTTCCATTGTTTCACCTGTGTTTACATCCACGATGTAATGTGAGTGCTTAACACTACCCTGAGGCTACAATGGGACTTCTGCTGTTGGTGGAATAATTTGCAATCTCCTGTTTTGTTTGTTTTACCTCACATCAGATGGAATTCCCCTCTTATCTAAATCCAATAATTACTTAAACCTGGATGTCAAAACACTTTCCATTATCATCACAGCCCCTTTTACCCCCTTTTCCCCTTTGATGCCAGTTGTTACCATGCAGGAGCAGAGTACTTGGGTCTTTTTTGGCTTAACTGAGTTGCCAGGAGGACAGGAACACTCTGTGTGATCTCAGGATATGCTGATGCCTTGTCGGGATTAAGACAACACTATGCTGTATGTAACTTTCATTTAGGACTAGTCTAAAGATGTTGTGTCTGTTTACTGAAAACAGATCGTGTTTTTGTGCTGTTTTTGGCTTTTCACGTAATTAAACCACATTTCAAAATGTTTGATGCTGCTAACGTGAATCTAAATTTGAAGGCAGCTAATAGCCACTTTAGATGCCCACGTCATTAGTTTTTGTTAAAGAAAATAACAGCACTGAACTTTTTTTTTTTATAAAACCTAAAATGAAATTTAAACAGTGACTGACTTGGTGCTTCCATTTCATATATCCTGTCTATGTCCAGGATTTAAGCAACACTGATGGGGTGGCTGTGGAAGTAGTGCAGGTCATCTACTAGTTGGAGGGTGGGTTCAATTTTTTGTCTGTTCCAGTCTTAATGCCACCATGTCCTTGGAGAAAATCCTAAACATTGAGTTGCTCCTGATGGGTAAATATTAGAAAGAAAGCAGTTAGACATAGAGAAAAGTGCTTGTGTGAATGTATAAAATGCTTTGAGTGCTCAAGTAGAGTAGAAAAACCTTGTATATGAACCAATCCATTCACCATAATTTACAAATGGAGGACTTTGTTCTTAAAGTCTGTAATGGCTCTTCACGTTGATGGATTTAATCTTTTAGCTTAATCCCAGTCAGGCACCAGTACAGAGATGCTTTACTGAAATTCTGGGTGTGTTGTAGGATTCTGGTCTCTACTTTCACTCAGACACTTGATGCATTTGCTTTCTTTCTTTTCCTCAGTGTCTGGACATTCTCCTGTTTCCTCAGTTACCTTGCTGATGGAGACGGGGGAGGGTAAGTGCTTTAGCGTCATTAAAAGTAAGTTAGGTGTAGCTAAAAGAAAACACAAAGCAAAGGGTTAAAGGGCAGCAATGGGCTGCTTCAAATGGTTTCCACAGTCTTCCCTTGATAGGTGCGTTTGAGTGGATGAAAAAGTTTCATGTGGGTAATGTGTATTTTGGTCAAAGTAAAAAGTACATTACATGCTTGTAATGTTTTATCTGTGTGGCAAAATTCTGAATAATATACTAGCTTCTGTCGATATACAGAAACACAGCAACAACAAAGTGGGATCCAGGTTTACATACTAGTATTTAGACGTTGGCTAGCACACTCTGTGAATAGCAGAAGTACTAAGGTATGTTTATTTACAGCCTTTCAGATGGGCCAGATGGGAATTAAAAAAAGAAGAAAAAAAAAGAAGGGCAGCACAGGCAAAGCTTAGCAGATGACTCGGTTAATTCCTCCAGGGCTCCCTGCATGTCTCCAGCCCTTTGCACTGTAAATGGCTTCACTAAAGTCATTACTTTCTTAATTGGACCAGCTCAACATGTTTCCCAAACTCTTAAACAGTTTATGATTCGGAGATGCAAACCAAACACTAAAGACTGTTGTTTCCTCTTTGCCTCGGGGTGACAGGCCTGCCTGCCATGTGAGGAAGCAGGAAGACACCTGTGCCACATTTCCCATCATCTCTTTCTATACCATACATCAGTGTGTCTGCCCCGAGGACCGAATTGTAATCAGCTTATTGTTTAATGGGAAAGCCAATCTCAGCGTTAGGCCTAATCGCCTGCCGTGTCCTTTTCGAACCTTTCCAAAGACATCATGAGGTTTAACAAGGAAAAAGGCAGGGGGGGGGGATAATAATTAAAAGGTACACCAGTAGGATACCATGTTCGCTCACAATCACCTAAAAGAGGGATCATTCCTCCTCACTGAGTCCTGTGGCACTTGCGTGAATTGAAATCACATGTGAATGAACGAGCTGATCCACAAACGGCTGGAGCTTTCTGTGCTTCAATAGCCTCCGTGCGTGATATTACTGCAATGTTTTGAACATGCTGAATGGAGTTCGAGCCAATTTAGCATGAGGTCCCAGCTGGAGTGCCAGTCTTGGTTTACTTGGGAAAAGAAAATGTTAGGAGAATGGAAAACGTTCGCTCATATACATGCAGTTCAACCCCCCTCGCTTGTTGTGACAAAGATGAATGGTTGGCTTTAGGGGACTTTTAATCAAGGCTCGAGAATACAGAACGTAACATAGTCTGTGCCAGCAGACCACTTTTGAATATTAACAGGAGGATTGGATCCTTTAAACTGGATCCTTTAACCTCACAGCACTTTTTCTCATATCATGATGAAGCGATTCTGACACTGAAGATCATAATCACAGATACCAAATCTTCACAGTCTGAATGGACTCTGACACTACGACTGGGAAGCTGAGGGTCACTTCAGAGAATCCTCCTGTACATAAGGTTTGCCTTGCCCACCTGCGTGACGTGACATAAGGTAGAGGGTAGGTGCAAAGATGTGTGATGGAGGCTTTGGCAGGACTGTTTCCTGCCTCTCCCTCTCTCTCTCTCTCTTTTCTTCTTTAGCAGCACCAGGAGCCCCTGCATGGGGGCCACCCCCTCTGACATCAGCGAGGCCCCGCAGCCCTGGGAAGTTGAGCATGTGAGCTTCCCCAGGTCATTAGGGAGAGGCTTGAAAAGACTGTCACCAGGAAGGAGATAAGCCGCGAGGGGCGTAGTAATAAGGCCCCGAATAATAGCCCCTCTGTAGAAAGCCACTGAGGATACAGACCCAGGGATTAAAGGGAGACTGAAAAGGAGAAAGTCAATGGACCTCCACAAAAATATGAACCGAGAGTACTGGTGAATAGTGGGGGGAGTTATCAGCATTCTGGGGGCTCCTTCTCTGGGCCCCATCAAGCTCAAGGAGAAGAGCGGTGTTCTGTATGTTTTAGCCTCTTCTCTGATGGGATTGGCAATATTAAGGGAAGACTTTTCTGCCGAGTTTGTACGAATCATTAAAAGAACAACAAAAAAACCTCCAACTTAATTGGACGCAGACCTTCAGTACTCCGGTTCACTGAAGTCATCCTCAAAGTGGAGGTGCTGCGGATCATCTTTTTCGATGCAGTTTACATGCAGTGTGTTACCGCGGTGCAAGAACAGGCTGTCTGCATTCACTGTGTTTGTGCAAACTGCTCATGCAGTTGCGCATTTTTGTGCATCTACTATCTTTTTATTCTAATGGCAAAAGTCAGCTCAGTGTGTAGAGGCTTGTTTCTACTTGTTTGCTGATAAAATCTCAGTCACCCTCCCTGTCAACACTGTGTCCATGTCCTGTGGGAGAACTGTTTTTGTTTAAACAACAGGGCATTTAAGCATCACTTTAAACTACAATGGCAGTCCAGGAAACATGTAGTTACAGTGTGGCAGAATATGAAAAGAACTGGATCAGTTAAATATCTTTAGTCAAAGTAAGAAAAGGTCGATAGCAATGGAAAGCTTAATATCCAATGATACTTTTATGATCTGATCTCAGGATTTGAGGATTTCCTATAACGGGACACTTGGTGCTGTAGGTGGAAGACAGAATAAACAAGCATTCAGTCTCTCTCTTTCCCTGAGACCATTTCTTGATGTCTTATTGATTGTGAAAGTGGGTTCGGATTGGCCTGCTGTGCGCTCAGCTGCTTGAGCTGTAACACAAACCTACAGGGTAATTTAGGCTTCACGCCAAGTGTTGAAGGGGAAGGAAACCTTACAAAAGCTTGTTAATCTCCCAAAGGAAATTTCATTTTTCTTAGGGGACACCCAGCAAAATGTACTAACAATCAGTGGGGTCTATTCGAAAGGTGATCTCTGAGAGGCTGGCGTGGCTCACGAATTGCCAAATAATTAGGTCATTCCCTTTAATGCGCATTATCCGAATCAATTTCCGATCTCACCGCAGCGCCGTGGAGCATCCCATAATGTGAGCCACATTGTCAGATGCGGTCAACGGTAATATGAAGCAGACGTGTGAAGCTGAACTCAGGTGGGCTTGATTGTATCTGCTGGAGCCACGAGGCCTGTGTCAGATCTGCCCTTTAACCTCAACAGCACTTATTAGGACAATGACAGAGCCAGACGTAAACACCCTTTTCAAATGAACTGAATGAACTTTTTAATTACCAAGTGGTAGGTATATACTTATACAGATGCAAAAAAGTCACATCAGTGTGCACACACAGACAGAGAATTTAAAAACACGGTTTCTATGCGCACACACTTCTTAAAGAAAGTCTGTTCTTTTCACTCAAGCACTCCAACAAGTTTGTTAGTAGAACAAAATTCAACCTCTCTCCTCACCCCTCTGTCACCTCCCACACAGCTGCTTGCTGCCACATTGTCCTCGCATCATTGTCAATGTCACTGTCATCACCATGCGCAACATGCGCTAACCTTTCCTCTCACCGAGCCCGGCCCCCGGGGTGTCGGCTGTCGGTTGTTTCGGGGCACGACTGCGGCGCTGAATGGTGAATCAAAGCTGTGCTCTCCCGCAGCAGGAAACCCCTCGACTCCGACTTGTTCTGGCCTATTCGGCAGCTCACAGCAACCAGACTTCATTCCCTAGACCACTGCTTTTAGAAACTCTGTCACTCCCCCAACCCCACAGTCACACAATCCCTGTGTAGGAGCAAGCCCAGAGAGACAGGCAGGTCTATGAATAGGAGCAGAAATTGAATGGGCATTTCTTCAGACACAGCTAATGGGTGGTCCCTTTACCTCGGGATTGGACTGCGTGCAAGCAGCCCATCCAAAAGAGCTCTCATGCAGTGTCACCTCGAACAATAATCTGCAAAATCAGTCCAGAGTTTGGACTTCCTGGAAAGACATTTTTTTGTTAAGGGGATTTTAAAAGAAGGCTCTTGCTGACCATGGAAGCTGTCTTGAGCTTCCCAGCCCCATCAGCTCTGTCTCTTTCACCCTTCCTCTTTTTTTATTCCCATTTCTTTGTTTGCTTAAGAGGCGTCTAGGAAAAAGGCATCTTAACTCACAAAAATTTATAACAGAGAATTTGTCCATCAACACATCATGTGTGCAGTTAGCTGACGTGGAGTATTTTCAAAATTCACAGATTGTATAGAACTGTGTACAGTGTTTCTTAGAAATATCAGCATTTGTGCGTCTTTCAGGACATATACAGTAGTGGCCTCGAGTTCACGTGAGGTATTGTATGAGCTATAGGTGCAGGTGAGTGGGCTTTCCATGGTTTGTGTTGAGCAAACAGAGGCTGTTGAAATACAGGAAGGTTCTGAAAGAACCACACCAGACACATCTATGTCTGTCATCTCACTCTGGGAAATGCACAACACTGACACAGGCTGCATGTAAAGGTTCCTTTGATCAGAGGTACTCTCAGATCTTCAGCAACTTCCCTGCCATTTAGACCTGTTTACACAACTCCAGACTCTAACAAGCACAGGGATAATACCTGGAAGACTGGTTTCAAGACCTGGTATAGTGGGCAACTCATAATGAAGTCTGACCTGGGTTTGGCCTCTTTTTCAGTTCATTGTTAACATTGCTGTTATTCTGATTGCTGTCGTGTTCGTCTTCTCCTTCACTTCATTTGTTATTAATCTATGTGAAACTGTCTATAGTTACATTAAAAAAAAAAAACGCAGTAGGTTTCTACTAAAACATATCATTACACATGAAAAGTACCATTCATATTTCCTTTTTTGCTTTTCTGCAGTAATAGTCTAACCCCACAGCTGCAAAACCACAGACTACATGAAAAAAAACGCAGTCCATCATGGTTCCTATCATGCTTAATACAGATTTGGTCCATGTTTTATGAGCTGCAACGCTCAGGTAGATACCACCATAAAGCACATAGTCGAAGTGGGTAGAGAGGAGATCAGAACTGGATGGAAGCTGTGATGACCATGTGCTGAGCTCTTACAGCAGCTCACAGGCCCCCTGATGGGGGTAGAAGACTAAATGAAGACCACCTGTACTGGGGCTAATCCCCCAAACACCATCCTCCTCCTCCAGAGGATTGCTTCATGGACTCATGCCATAGGATTTACACTGTTTTGAATTTGAACCAGTCCCTTTTGCCCCCCTTCACCTTTTCTCTTCCACTTGAAGTATGGATAAGGGTGGCGAAAGGAAAGAAGGGGATGCAGAGCGCTTTTCTTTTGTGTCTCTGATGTCACGACCAAGCTAAAGCTCACCGCTCACACATCTGACAGAATATTGTGTTCTGTTGGAGGTAACTGATGTGTAATCATAAAATTGTTTTGTGTTCATGTGCTCAATCACCGCTATCTGTTTTGGATTATGTTGGATCTCTTAAGTTTGCTCAATAAAGGGAAAATAAAGTTTCTCATTATGAAACAATTGTTCCATGTCCTTTTGTGCATTTGCAAAAGTTTCACGTTTGTATCTGGGTTTTGTTTTGTTTTTTGCCCAAATGTATCTGTTATCAAATCGTGGGAATACTTGACACAATTGCAAGTTAAAATGAACGCATGGAGAATTGAGCGCTGTGCGCAATCAAGATTCGATCTGCAGATTCAAGGGCTTTGAAGTTGTGTATATGATGAAGGTCGCGAACAATATCTGACATCAGATTTTAACCTTGTTGTAGCGAGAAGTGAGGCACAT
This sequence comes from Haplochromis burtoni, assembly GCF_018398535.1. Classification (NCBI taxonomy): domain Eukaryota; kingdom Metazoa; phylum Chordata; class Actinopteri; order Cichliformes; family Cichlidae; genus Haplochromis; species Haplochromis burtoni. The sequence continues at coordinate 20,541 of NW_024582633.1, forward strand.
ACAAAGCGCACACACGAACATGCACACAGACAAGCAAGCACATGCACATTAAGATTACATGATTCCATGAGCTAAGGAGACTGGCTGTCTACTTGTGTTTCGAGATAACGTACAAAAAGGGGACAGTTTCCAGGTGTTGAAGGCATTTCCTTTTTTTCTCTTTTGGCTATAGATAGTCTCAGTGTAAAAGAGAGGAAGTGATTGACAGAGTTATTATATTTTGGGGGTTTTTCTTATTTGTTGCTGAATTTTGGCTTGAGTTCATTAGGTTTTCTCACTGGATTTACTTATTTTAGTTTAGTCAGTGTTTAAAAATGTTCAATATGGATTCAATACTGGCATTTAAGTACTACACATAAATATAAATGCAAGTTCTGTAATATGCTATAGTCCTGTAGCCTAATGCTTGTCATGGCCTCTCCTTTATATCAATAAAATGAATGAAAAATGGGAATCTAATGTTATTAGTATTTAAGATAGTAAAGTCGGTACATAGCCAAATGTCTCAGACACTGGATACACGTGATGAATGTGTGCTCCATTGGTAGCAGAGGGTTTTAACTTCAAGCACTTCTGTGGAGTGTTGAATGCTTGAAAACACTTGACCACTTGGCACTCGCAAGGTCATATTAGTGCATGGTTGTAATGCTATTAGTGCCGGTAACGTTTTATTGAGCTTGATAGCATCCTTATATTGTGCATAACTGTAAGGTTGACCTGTGTGCTATATGGTGCCTTCCTTGATGGAGAACTCTCAGCGAGATTTAAACAGTCTGTCTGTAATAACGCATTGTCTCTTGCTCGCTCACAGTGTAAGATACTCAAAGAGCAGCAGAAGGTTGTGAGCAAAGTGACTACCAGTGTGCAGTGTGAATTCTCAGGCTTTCTTATCGTGAAGCATTTTGATAACACTAATTTTAGACCTCCTAATATCTCAGAGACCAGGCTATCTGTGCCTGTAAGGTTCCCGGGCTCACGAAAAGCTGCCATCTTTCACTGTGAACGAACCAGGTCTTCATCAGTGGACACATTGGCTCAGTGAAAGCCCGGTTTGACAGATTCGACTCAGGCAGACAGTGTATGTGTGCGTTTCAAGGAAAGGATCCTCACAACTAAATAAGGAGAAGTACAGAAGATGTTAAGATGTGTTTATAATAAACAGTTTGGCTCTGAACTTTGCTCATGCCATATCATTTTAAGCTTAGAGATTAAGTCAGAGACAGAAATTCAGCTGGGATTATAGAAATTGGGATTAAATTTCAAAATAAATGAGGTGCCGGTAGGATTTTGGGTCTTTTGCACACAGCCTGGCGAGCTGTTTACTTATGTTTCCAGTCTGCATGATGGACTAAACCAATGGCTTGGTGGCTGTTGCTTTTTATTTAGTCTTTCTTTTCATCCAACTATTGTTTTAAGAATTTAGCTAAATGAAACAGTATCTTACTCTAAACTAAAATAAGTTTTTGGTCTCTGAGAAAGAAGGTTTAAAAAAAAAGATGTGTGCATGTGTGTTTATGTCTGTGCAACACTTTTATGCTTCAGGCCCTAATCCTTCTGTGAGGGAATGAAATGAGGCGAAAAGCAAAGTGATTCTTTGTGTGAGTGCCGAATAACAGTGAGCTCAGCGGGTGTGTAAAAGGATGAGCCCTGCTTTAGACAGACTGACACTGTCAAAGCTCACAAATGATTTGCCATGTCTCACGTACAACTCGTGGCCTTCAGTAATACTGGTATTATTTCTGAAAGAAAATGATTTGAAATCAATGAATGGACTTACCAACAGTACAAATTAAATTTTAATCGCGAGTATTTTTCTTTTCCATTTTCTCATTTTATAAAGCTTAACAACAAATCCCCTAATACTAAAATTTTCTGGTTGGAAGCTATTTAATTATATTACACATTTAATGAAAACTTTGATCTATGATAAAGTATTATAGGTAGGTCTTCTCAGGGAGTACCTGAATTTTGCTTCATGTCATCTGGGATAAGCTCCAGCACCACTGCAACAATATTAGATCTGTTTGTTTGCACTGAATAATTAAATGATAAATCCCATTAATTACATTTACTGTTCATAAATGAAGACGACTGGGATTGTGAGGCAGACCAGAGGCAAATCTGACAAAAACAAAGCTTTCTTTGCATTAACATTGACAAACCCTAAAACACCACTTATGGACAATCAATGCCACAACTATGAATATCCGCTTTCTCTCTTTACTACATCAGACTTCATTGCTGCTTATTTTTGGGTCTTTCTGCATTATGTTTTGTATCTAATAACTGAAAGCATGCTCTGTTTGGTCATCAATGAAGAATATCCCATTTCTTTGTCTTGAGAAACTCTTGGGTTGTTTTTGCAGTGCTTTGGGTCATCATTCATTTGCACTGTGCAGGACTGCCTGATCAGTTTTGCAGCATTTTGGTGAATCTGAACAGAGAGCACAGTCGCTCTACACTTCACAACTCAACCTGCTGATTCTGTCAGCAGTCACATCATCAATAAACACTAGTTGCCCAGGTCCACGGGCAGCCATACATGCCCAATTCATGACATTTCTTTCACCCCCTTTGACAGATGATGTGCTATGCTTGCACTTTGTGGTAATCCTATGTATTTTCATGAAGTTGTTTCTTGAGTCTAGACTGTGAAAATGACGCCTACCTTCTCAAGCTTGTTCCTGACTTGGATGTTAACCATGGAAATAATTCTGTCATCATACCCTTTAGTGTCTTCTTTGATCTTTTTTGGCCTTTTGGTGTTGCTGAGCAGTTTTTGCTCTGTCTGAACAGTTTATTTGCCACATTGGTGCTGTTAATTCAACTTTATTAAATTCATTTAAATTTCATAAAATATAGGAGACAGAAAACATAAATTCACGTCATGCAAGAGTGGCATAAAAAAACACAGAAAAATACACACAGGAAAGAGGAGGAGATGTGCTCACTACATGGGAAATCCCCCAACAGCCTGAGCTTATAGCAGCATAAATAAGGGATGTTTAAGGCTTCCTTGATCTGGCCTTGGCTATAAGCTTTGCTGAAAAGGTGTCTGTCTCCCAAATCCAAACTGGACTTGGCAAGTATCCAGTTTCCTGTCATTAAGACAATAGAGCACTGAAGCAAGCGTGCAATCTTCTTAATGTAGTGTATGTTAATGTATTTATTTTGCCAGTCAGTCTTCTCTCATCCTCCCATTTTTTTCTTGTCTAACATGACAGTTTCTTTTCCAAAGGCAGGTTCAGCTTTTGACTGTTTATAATGGAAGTGGAGAACCTCCAGGCCTGGCATGTTATCTATTTTCACCCCAACCTCACTGTTATTTTGGTTGCTGGTCACAAATAGTAGAGCAGTTGTCCTGTCTGTGGCCCATGGGGATTGTACTCTGTAAATTACCCTCTGCAGTTGGAATGGTCAGGATTTAGCATCCCAGTCATATTTTAAGAAAAACACGATGGTTACTGGTGAACAGTGTGGCATTCGGTCATGGTATGGTATCAGATGGCAGATTGATGACTGTGGTAAATGTTAGCGGTTGATGCTAAAATGCTAGTTCTTTCCCACTAATCAAATAACAAGGGTTAAAAAGCTGAGTTTGATTTAATTGACCACATCATATCAACACATTCATGCTATTTCCATATGCCACAGCGGACAAAGACATTTTTCAGGAATAAAATAAATCAACACTAGTGTGGCCAGCTGTCAAAAGAAATCAACACCCACTATTTTTATTGAGGGGTGTGGATGCACGATTGCCTGTTGACAAGTGCAAAAAAGGGAATACATTTCTCGGTGAAATTTAATCAGAAAGACAGTCACATGACCCGTGTCGCAAGTGTCATGTTGAGAGCGTGGCCACACCGGACACCACGGGTGTGAAACGGTCGAATGCCTTCTGTTTAGATCATCATCTGTTCTCCATTACATTTATTAGTGTGATGTCTTTTTGCAGTATAGTGACACATCCCTGGTGTCTGAAAGTCAATTTCGCCATTAAACATGATCTCGCTTCACTCAGCTGTATGATTTGCCTTCTCATTTTAGCGTAATTGATACAATCATGTGAGGAATTAAATTTGGCCTTTATGGCAGCATACCTTAACCTTGACAGCAACCTTCTCCTAATTTAAAGACACATGCTTTGTCTCACTCCTGTTTGCTTAACCTCTTTACTAGTCAGTGGAACTAGAGTGCGGAAGCAGACACTTTCTATTAATGGAAAAAATAATGTTTCCTTGTACAGTGCAGTCCAAGCCTTCTTTGTTAGGCCTTTGCTTGTCATGCAATGAGCTCAGCAGAGTTATAAACACAGTGTCCCAACCATGAAAAGAGGACATCAAAATTTGTACTTGTAAAACCGCAAGAATTCACCATGTTTTCACTCATTTGGCTTTTCAGCCATTGCTATATTGTGAAATTAAAGCCTTTGCTGTCTGATTTATTTCAGCAACGAAGAATTCTTTTTGGGGGGTTTTTTTTTATTTTTTTGGCATAATAAGATAATTCATCAGCCCTCAGGAGATGGGTGACAGAGTGTACTTTAACATTGTTTTATAGCTGTCTGCAGAGCTGAGGCAGACAGTGCCTCACTCAATGGGAGTATGGAAAAGGTTGACAGACTGCTGTGTTTAAACGGAACTAAGAATTCAGCATCTTATGAAGCTACGTTGAGGAAATTTGGGGTGGGGGTGCTAATCTGTAGTGCAAGCAGTCAGGTGGATGAGCTTCAATGCACCATGAGAACCACCTGAATGGGATTGCTTTGTCAGTGTGTTATGCTAACTCTTTGAGGGACACAGTAACTCCCCTATCCACCTCCCAGTGACTTTTTTATTGAATTTTCCTCTGAGCTGATTGAGTATCGCCATGTTAATTATAGTACAGTGATAAGAGTTCAGCACGGTGGCACGGTGGTTAGCACTGTTGCCGCACAGCAAGTAGGTCCTGAGTTCAATTCCACCATCAGGCCGGGGTCTTTCTGTGTGGAGTTTGCGGGGTTCTCACCGGGTACTCCGGCTTCCTCCCACCGTCCAAAGACATGCAACTTGTGGGGATAGGTTAATTGGATAATCCAAATTGCCACTAGGTGTGAATGGTTGTCTGTCCCTATGTGTTAGCCCTGCGACAGACTGGCGACCTGTCCAGGGTGTACCCTGCCTCTCGCCCTATGACAGCTGGGATAGGCTCCAGCGCCCCCCGCGACCCTGAAAAGGATAAGTGGAAGCGAATGGATGGATGATAAGAGTTCATTATACGCATGCAGTGCAACAGCAGACATTGCAACACTGCACAACAATAAAGGATTCTGTGGACGGTCATGGAGAAATTTATGGTCAACAATCCATTACCCCCCTGGGAGGAATGATTCTCTGTTGTCATGTTACAATCTTTGCACTTGACACCACGTACATGTGCAAATATGTGTCAAATAAAGAAGATTTTGCAACACCACGAGAAGAGGCTGGTTAAGGCAAGGCCCCGATGTGTATCAGGAGGTATAGATCACTGTTATGACTGCAGAGTTCAAAACCAGCGACCCATGAGAGGCAGAGCAGCTCTGGAACTGCTTGAGCTTTCGAGCTTAGGCTTTGCTTAAGTTTGGGGTACAGCAGAGCGGGGAGGGAAGTTCAGACTGGTTGATAAATCACCTGACATGTTGGTGAGCTTCCAGTGCTTTCTTTGATTAGTGTACACTTTAACTAAGAAGTACTTTGTACGGTGTAAAGATTCTTGCAGAGCTCCAAATGTGCTGAGTACACCAGTGTCATTTTTTCATAATTAATTCAGTTTACCGAAAGATTTTATGTTTTTGTTTTAGCCATGTATTCATCTGTATGTGTCACTCATTTATTTTGTCAATGTATATTGACCCACATGTACCTTTGAATAAAAATTAGATTACTTTGAAGAAAAAAAGACAGGATCGTGCTGCTGCATTCATTTCCCTATAAAAACAGTATTTGACAACTTCCCCTGTAGCAAATGGTGAATTTTGCCACCTCAGAATATATCAATCAAGACCTGGTTTGATGACCATTAGCATAGATCCAGTGTTTTTCCAAGAACCTGAACCTATACTGTTAAGCTGATCACTAAATTATTATGTAGATCAAGTCATTTTATTCTAAAGGAAGGTCTGAAATTACAGAAATTGATCAGATGAGAAAAGAGAAACGAGGTTTAGGCCTCCGAGGGCAAAATAATTAAAGACATAAATCAGTGTCAGAACAAAATACTTGGTACAGAAAATGAATGACCAAGGGAAGAAACAAGAAGCATTGACATGTATAAAGAGGCAAATCATTCAATGACTATTTGTTTTACTGGGTAGACACTTGGAAAGGGGGTGAAATATTTAGATGGCAGTGAATCTTACACAATTTTTACCTTATTTTTTTTATAACCTAAATCAAGGTCATTCTTGGTCATTATCAATCACTTAACTGTATGCATAAACCTCCAAAAGGTAGACTGAGGCCAGAGACCAAACAAGCAATACAACCCATAAAAAACATATTATAATAATAATGATTCACGTTTAAAAAAACCCCCGATAATAAACAATAAATAATAACCAGCAAACTCCTAACCAGAACTTTTTCACACTGCAAGCAACAGTCAGGGTATCAAGAGCCAACCTCGTTTGATGCATTTTTATGAAAATTACTCTTCACAATAAATAATTCACATAAGAAAGATGGTATAGATGTACAAATGTGTAGATGATTACAACAGAGAACTGACACGTGCAGATTTTGAGCAGACCCTGCAATATCTGGGAAACTACGCAGATATTGCAGATGTTTAGCCAAAACATCTGTCTGGAATAACAAGCACATGAGTAGCTAGACTAAACCTAAATAAGCTATTTAGTGCAGGCATGTGGCTAACTCTAAAATGCACCATAGATTATAAAAGCTGGTTTGTGGATGGGCGGATGAAGAGGTGTTAAAGTGATAGCTAGAGGCACTGGCACCTGTGTGCCATACAGCGGTTGTTGCAGTATAAGAAAGCTGCACATCTGGGACTTATCGTTCTCGTCATAGAATTAAGCTCAGTCTTTTCTTTCCCCCTAAAATTGAAACATATAATTAGGAAAAATAGAAGATTTAAGCACCAAATGAGGTTTTTTTTATGTGGCTTTAAAGCTGAACATTTCAAATATTTCATAAGAGAATTTGTTTCTTCTGTCACTATGTAAATCTGCTTTTCTTGCCATAACCGGTTTGTCTCAAACTCTGTTCTTTTTTGCACATACCCAGTGAAAGAGCTGGGACACTGGACAAGAGGACTGAAAAGCCTCACAGGAGGTTTGAAGAGTGAATGAATAACACATCAGGGAGGCATCAGAGGAGTTACAGTGGGGAGATTTTTTTTTACTGAAAATAACAATAACTTCATCCCAGAAGGTTGAAATTCATAATCAGATTAGACAGCCTGACTTCAACACTGAGTAACTATTCTTTTAAAATATTGTCAGCTTTTAGGAACTGGAATGTGTGAATCCTGCATTTTTATTGAGAAGTTTGACCCTGTTTGCAGATGCATTCTTGGTCTTGTTTCATTCTTTTGTCTAAGTTTATTTCAAAAAGTTTCATCATCTGAAATGCTTACATATTTAACAGAAGCCTGGACTGACTGTTAAGGGCAATTTCTGAGGCGTATAGTTCTTTCTACTTAACATTTATCGCAATATGTGAAAAATTATGCAATGCAAAGTTATGGCAAACCTCTGTTTGGCCTACCGTCGGCCACACCACCGCTCTGTTAGCAGATATGTGTCGATGAAATAAAAGCTCTTGGAAGAGAGGGAAAGAGAAGAGTCAGAGAGACTTCAAAAAGTAATAGCTGTGACTTGAAGACTAGATGTTTTGTGTCAAAGAAAGAGCTTTTGGTATCCGAAAGTGTTTCCGGTGAGACCACTGCGTCTAATTACTAACAATGCTGTGACATCAGTCTTCAAAGGACAAGATTTCTTTCACACATCCATCAACTTTGTGGAACACTTTACGTGCCCAAATGATTAACGAGAAGCTGGCCGCTTCACAGCCAAGGAAATCCACTTCCTCCAATAGATGACAGTGAAGAATGGTTCTTAATGCCTTCTGTCCTCATTATTTTGTGCTTTGATTTCCTCAGTGCTTTTCTCACCAGTTGTAACTAAATAGTCTCTAATTTTTATGGTAGCTTCATTTTAATGGCGAGAGACAGAATATCAACCAAAAATTCAAAACAAAAAACACACATACACGTTACTTAATTATTATACAGTAAAGTGATTTACATATCATTGAATGAATAAATGTTTGATCATCAAGCAAAATTAGGACTTGGTGGAGAAACTCTTGCAGGGAGCGCAATTGTAAGACATTTCTTGTAGTTGGTCACCAGGTTTGTAACATCTCAGGAGGGATTTGGCCCACTCCTCTTAAAGAAACTCTCCAAATCCTTTAGGTTTCTGGCTGTCACTCGGTAACTTAAAGCTTCCGGTCCTACGCAGATTTTCTATAGCACTGAGGTCTGGAGAGTGACTCAGCCACTCCATGACCTTTGTGTGCTTCTTCTTTAGCTAATCCTTTGTAGCACTGTAGGTATATTTTTGGTCATTGTCATCCTGGAAAATGGTAAATGGACTGGTTCTTATATGGCGCTTTCCTACTCTACCTGAGTGCTCAAAGTTCTTTATATAACATGCCCCATTCACCCATTCACACCAGTTCAAACAAGCATCTTTTTTTGAGTTTAAGTACTTTCTATCTAATATTCACACACACCTTCACACTGTTATGGGACTTAACTTGGGGTTAATATTTTGCCCAGGGATGTTTGGCATCAAACTGACAAGCTTCTAATTAGTGGATGACCTGCTCTGCTTCCTGAGCTACAACCACCCCTAAATCCCCTGGATCCATCCACAACCTATCTTCAGTGATCTGGCTGAGAGTGACACACGGCCCTCAACAGATCGCTGACAAATGGTGGTGACTGTGGTTCCAACAGAACATTAAAAGCTCCCACGACAATCCGTAGTTTTGGGCTGTGTTACGGTCGCTAACCTCTAGGTCGTCTCCATATTTAACAGGCCGCCACCACCTTTCTCATGATCATGAGGTAAGATCCTACACGGAACTCCTGGTCAATAGCTGGTCATTTTATTTGTCTTTCATTTTCAAATAATAATAGCAACAGTTACCCTAATAGGTCTTTAATCTTGTCCCTGGTGTCTTTGGTCTTGGCCATGGTGGTGAAGAGCTTGGAATAAAAGAAATTGATTCTGTGGACAGATGTGCTTTATACACATAACGAGTTAAGATCAAGAGTATGTATAATTGATTGACTGATTGTCCTACATCAGGGGTGTCCAAGGCCAGGCCTCGAGGGCGGTGTCCTGCAGGTTTTAGATGTGTCCTTGATCCAGCACAGCTGATTTAAAGGCTAGATTACCTCCTCAACATATCTTGAAGTTGGTACTAAAATGGTAGTATTACACATTTTTACTGGTGCAGACAGTGCTGCTGATACCATGGAACATGTAAGAAGCTGTACACACTAAGTTCCTAGTTTATCAGGATGAGTTTGCAGCTCCATAACGTGCTGTTCAGTCAACTAAAATTTAACTTCATTAAATTCATTACATCAGATATCACATTACTTTCACTTGATTTCTCTTACCTGTCAGCAACAATAATAACTTAATGATCTGACTCATACTGTAATTTGTTTGTCTATTCATAATTATCCACAGTAAGTTCTGACTGTTCTCATTTGAATATTTTGTTCTCCCCATAGACAAATGATGCTAATAGGTACAACGAGTCACTGACCATCTCTTGCAGTTTAAGCAAAGGTTAGTAATGTTGAAAGTGTCAGTCAACACAGTATAGTCTATTTTATTCCACCTGAGACTAAATCGTTTTAGATGCTAATAATATCAATGTGTAAGTTACAATATCTCACGTATTGTCCAATATGTGTTAATATTGACATTTTCCCCTAATAAGTACTCTTTAAAAAGTGTTATTTTTTGCAAGTTAATTAAAATATAACTATTTACTCTTTTACTTTAAATTTGCTAAGCTTTTTTTTTATTACTAACTAATTACTTTTGTTGTTGGATCTAATTCAGTCAAGGCTCTGTTAAACACACATATATCACATTCTTTGCATATCATTAGAAAAAATAAGATATTCAGTTTTAACCAGCAGCCAGGATGAGGTTTCTCTTTAATGGTTGATTTTTTCTGATCAGCAGCAACACAAACTCTTGAACTCCCAGGAAAACCAGCTGACTGCTGGGTGTTTCTCAGTACTCGCTGACATTTGGCAGCTGAGAAACAACAATATGAAGCATGAAGTTAGTTCAGGCAGGCGTTCAAGTCGAGCTCTGCCAGTCCTTGCATATCAGCTGATCTCAGTGCCAGTCCTCATCAGCTAACGGTCCAGCTCATTTCATATGGGGCCTACTGTTCAGGGTGCTTTAGCCTGCACACAGCCACTTTGCAACCCACATCTGGTCGTCTGTTCATGCTGTATCTGACTTATTTTGTTGAATATCTGTTGCCCCTGATACCTGCTCTGCAGTGTGCCAGGGTTTTCTTACCTCATTCTTTTCCACATAGCTACATGCAGGGGGCTTGGAGTTCATTGAACAGCGCAATACAGATTGATATAAACTATTTCTTAAAGCATTTTTTAATGCAAAAATGGTTTGTGAATGCATTAAGACCAGCCTTTATATGCTTCTTCCTATGTGTGTGTGCCATAAAACCTATATATTATTATCTGCTAGCATGCTGGCCTAGCCAGTATAACAGTCTAGGTTTGAAGCCTATTCTGTAAATCCAATATGACTTCATTGTTTGGCATCTCAGTTACATCACGACTCTTTATAATAACAGCCTAATATAGAATCAAGGAAATTTAGTGCTGCATGGCACAGCTTCAAAGTGTGGCTTTCCTCAGAGTGTGCCTTTGTGTGTGTGAGAGTGACAAAGCTAGAATCATAGCAAGAATCACGGCTGAAAACAAACAGAAATCACGGGACTTTCACTTCGTTTTACTGTTTTGGCTGATTTTGTGCAACAAGACCGGTCTCAGCACTGCAACACTCCAGCTTGTACCTTGTGTGGTGGCCGAGGCACACTCACTATTGGCTCGAGATTGTAGGGGCGTTGCTTCGCAGTTGGTGAGTGCTTAGGGTGCACGGGGTGTTCTAGGGATGGCTAAGGGAAAGCTTACTTGGCACTGATCCCTCCTTTCAGTATAGACTGCAATTAACATTAGGCAGCACTTTTTTCCGAGTTGGGGGGGGGGATGAATGTGTCATAAATAGTTCGCCTTTATAGAGGGTAGTGGATGCATGTTGAGCAATGCGATGAGGCCAGTGCACTTTGCAAGACTTGCGCTGCAGAGAGCGTCCACGGATCCCACGACCTGCTGCTGACAAGCCGGGGGGAAAGGAGAGGCAGAGGGGGAGCCGCTCGGAGAGAGATTGAGGGTACTGCCTTGGAGACGACAGCCCGGGTTTCTTTGCGGAGGGAATCATGCAGTTTGCAATCTGGCTGGTTGGACTAATGTGTCATCTGTCAGCTTTTGTCCGGGAGACTCTGCAATACCAGTTGCATCCGAAACAAGGTAGTGTTTTCTTTTGGCTTGCGAGTACGATGAAGTGATACTGCTGAAATGTGTTTCAACATTATTAACGGTGATTGAGCATGATTCCCGGCGTGCGGTAGGCTTGTCACCCTGCATCTGCATTTAGTCTGTTACACAGGCTCTAGGCTGTTTGTTACCATTGCTTTGTCTCTCAGTCCCAACTTTCTCTGACTTTTTTTGAGCAGAAAGCTTCATCAAGCAGCTGTCATCGTATGAAATCGTCAAGCCGCTACGTGTGAATGACTTCGGAGAGTCGTTCCCCCACAAACTACACTACAGAAGGAGACGGCGGAGTTTAAACAATGACCTGTCCGGTTTACGGCTTCACTACAGGATTGATGCTTTCGGGGAACGCTTTCATCTCAATCTAACCGCAGACTCCAGCTTTATCGCGCCCTCTTACACGGTGACACACTTGGGAGAGGAGCAGAGCAACGACACGGACTCCCAGTCCACTGACCCCGGCGATATGCGCCACTGCTTTTTCCGTGGACACGTCAACGCCAAGAGCGAGTACCCTGCCGTCTTCAGCCTGTGCACTGGTCTGGTGAGTACTTGGTTTCCACTCCGCTATCTTCAAGCTTCTTTTTTGGGAAGCTTTAATCACTCTGACATGCTTTCTTCCATTTCAACGAATTCCATCCACGCACGCACAGCCCACAGCTCAAGTCATGTGTGTAAGTGTGGATCGAGAGCAAGTGTTACTGGACTAGTGACAATGGGAAGCCCTGCACCTTTGTGCCTGTGGGGATGGTGGGGTGGGATGGATGTGAGGGCTGGTTGTTATGGTTGGGATTGGGGCTGATTTGACAACAAGCCACTCTGTTGAAGTGTCCGTCAGCAAACACACTAAAACCCTGATGTGGTCATAGAGGATTTTCACACAGAAATGGATTATTAGTTATTTGGTGTCATGCTCGTGCTTGTGAAACAGAGATGCCAAACTCATTTTACAGGCCATATACAGCCCACACTGATTTTAAGTGCACTGGACCAATGAAATTACATGATAAACGTGTCAAAAGTTCTGGTAGTTCATTGCCCAGAATGTCCTGTATTCATAAAATGTTATATTTTTGTTCATTGACAAAAAATATTAGGTGCTTTTTTTTCTTTTAACTATGGATGTAAACCCCCCCCCCAGACAACTTTGTAGTAGATAGTGGAAAAGGAAGCGCTTTTCTGTCAATTAACTAATAGTTAATTACTTTGTTTTAGTATGAATGGCAGTGGGGAGGAGGGGGGACTTAATCAACTGGAAAAGCTGTAAAAGTTATAAAAATACAGTTAAAAGTTCAAAATCTATTTACATTCTTTGGGCCGATTTTTGGCCCAGGCCTTATGTTTGACAACCCAATTTTGAAGCAGTCCAGTTTTTAATTTTATGAATAAAAATGCAGAACATTTCCTTGTTCCAGCTTCTTTAATGTTTATAATATGATACTCAAATCATCATAAGTTTGACCCATAGACAAATACCGGTAGGTCTTTTGAAGATGCCACCATGTAGTTCCTGGAACTCGCTTCTCTTGTGGTCACTCTTCATAGCCTAAAGAGGCAAGTTCATTAATTGACAGAAGAAAGAAGATGCTCATTGATGAAAATGTATCACATTTTTTTCCCCTGCCAACTTTATAGGGGTGTAATGGAATAAGTGGGTAATAAGGGGGTTTATAGGACTTATGTGTAATATCGGACGCCTGATGCCAGAGTCATTTAGTTTGCTGACTCCTATGTGAGGGAATCTGATAACTGTTGACAGCGATGACTTCATGGGTCACATAAGGTTACTGGTACAGGGGCAGGGGGTTGACCTTAGTCGCGCCAGGCGGATTCTGGCATAGACTGTGCCTGGGGATGGGGCAGGGTGGGAGAGCAGGGGTTGTTAGAGTGGACAGATAGACTGACCATAGCCTTAAAGTCTTCCTCCTGCTCTAGGCCATTATCAGTGATGGTTATCCTTATTTTAGATGTACAGCAGGAGAATAGCATGTCATATAGTTATTTGCACATTCAGTTAAAAAACATAAATCTTTGTATTATCACTTTGCAAGAATTGACTCACAGCAGTGTAGCTATCAAAAATAAAATAAGGTCAAATAAAGTGTTTTTCTTGTTATTCACCAATTTAAGACAAAAGGTGTTCTCCATTTATCAGGGCAGCCTTTAATTGCCCTCTCTGATATATGACTCACTTATACAAACATGTGTGCATCCTTTTTTTCAACAAACCGTCTTGTTTCCTTGCAACATCACTCATTGAGAATGACAGGACAATGGACACACCACCAGAGGCTATTGGGTCATAAATGTTTCCGTGTCTGATCACTGGGGCTTAATGGCCCGGGCACATTTTGGTGAGATGAGGTCATTAAGGAATAATTAGGCCCTAAAACAAAGGGGTCATTCTGGAAAAAGCAGTTTCCCCTTTCGTCCAATGTTGCTCAAAGCTATCACCGGGGGGCAATTGAGGAGAGCTTGGGGGAGGCAGGGTTGAGGAGCTTTTGGCCTTTTCAAAGTGAGTCATGAAGGGCAGAAAAGAGGAGAAATGCCCCGAAGAGAAGACAGCTGCCAATGAAGGTTGCGGAGGAGACTTAAAGATTGCTCACACCGTGGGAAATTTGGGTTCCTTGAGAAGCTGGGTCTTTCAGTCCACTCACATAATAGAAGTGTAGGTTAAGTCAGGCTGTTCTGACAAATGCATCTGTTTTACTTCCAGCACAGAATGAAGCGGCTCTGCACAAAGATCAGGTTCACGGCACCTTTATGCCGTAAGATATTTAACAGAGACTGACTGCAGGTGTCTGCAGCCACAGAAAATCATAGTGTCTTTGAGAGATTTCATAATAGAGCTGTGTGCCAGCAGTCAGTCCACTCATGTCATGAATGTGACCTCGCTTCAAAAAGGGGTCTCTCAGTTGTAAGGTCCAGTTCAGCACCCAGTACTGAACAGCAGCCATTGTGTCTGCCCAAACCTTTGTCAGATTTGCTGCTGAGCTAATGCTGGGAAACCCTGAATCTCTTCCTCTCCGCTGACTAAAGGGAGCATTTATCTGTTCAGCTTTCTGTTAACACTACACGAAACTTTAGACTGGATCACCCGTAATTACCTAATTGAAGTTAATTCACCATAGACAGTGATTTACAAGACACTGGCAAACATCTACCAATTTTTGCATTGTATAAATCATTCATTATATTTAGATTATGACTGCAATGGTTTGAAAAAGGCTGCAGTACTTCTATGTTGATCAGGCATATTTAAACAGAGTTTTATTTTCACAACCAGATGAGACGAAAGCGAATGTTTTGAGCCTGCTGTGAACAAAGAGGACATTACATCGACAGTTTGATGACAACAGAGTAATCTCCATCTGCTCAAGATGTGCACCGAAACGAACCAGAGCATGTACCAAATGAACCTTGTGCTTTTTTTGTAGTTCCAAGGTCAAGAATGAAGTAATATCTGACTGTTATTCAGTGATCATTTTTTTGAAACACAAAGGGAAACGTTCTCAGCAGTGGATAATTCCTGATGCGTTTTAGCCACATAAATTTGTTTTTTACTCGACCGTGTAAATGTAAGAAAATGTAGTCGTGTATGCTTGAGTGGATTGACTCTTATTTTGACTGCAAAGACCATTTCATGAACACTGTTTATTCAGTATCAGCTTCTCTGGCGAGTTGTTGTCACAGCATGTTTTGTGTCTATGATGAGTGATTGGTGGACTTTAGGACTTAAAAAAAAGAGTCACATCATCTCGAAATCATTCATACAAATGCATCTGTTCATGCTGTCTTCTCTCAAAGTTCCCCGCTGGATTTGAAAACTACTTCTATTTCGTTTCTGCATTGAAGAAGCAACTTCACTGGCTTCTCAGAACTGAAGAACCAGTACTGATCCAGGGCAGAGGGGGGGGTGCTTCAACAAGTGAAGGCGTTTCTATCCTGTGCATTGTTTATGAAAGTTTTGACACTATTGCACTGAACCCACATCCATATGTTTTTGGAACATGGCATAGTTATTCTAAATCAAAGAATTAATATGTGATTGAAGTCCAGACTCTCAGCTTTTATTTAAGCGATTAAGCAAAGTTATTGCATTAACTTTTCAGGAATTACAGCCACTTTTATGCACCCCTTCCTTATTTTCAGAGGCTCACACTGATTTGGATAATTTTAAATATCAGGACTGTTTTTCATACTTTGATGGGTTCTAGACTGCCTGAAATCTCTGTTAGGCCTTTACTGTAAGCCACCTTAGATTGCTGCTTGCTTGTGTGTCTCTTTGCCTTCAGCTTTGTCTTCAGAAAGTTGAGTTGACAAAGTTATCTTAGCAGTATGCTTTGGTTCATTTAACTATTTGCACTGTCTGATCTGTTTTGAAGTGTTTGGCTGAATCTGAGCAGAAAGTATAGCACATGTACACTTCACAATTTATCCTGCTAATTATCTCAATAAGTCACGTTATCAATAAACACCGGCAAACTTGTTCTGTTGACAGTGATAGTTGCCCATACCTTAACATAGCCTTGTCTTCTAGTCCTTCTGGTGTTGCTGAGCTGGCTGGTGCATTCCCTTTTTTTAAAAGAATGTAGCAGAGTGTTGATTTAACCTCTCTTAAAGTTTTTGTTATCTCTTTAATAGGTTTTTTTTCAGCCTAATAATGGCCTCATTCACCTAAACTGATATCTCTTTGACCTTCACATAGTTCCAGTTAACACCTAAGTAATGAAAGTGCAACACTTGGAATCAACTCCAGAATTTTTATCTGCTAAATTTGTCGTGGAACGACGAGGAAACAGGCCCCACTTGGCCGTGAAACCGCCTTCACATCTTGATTTGAATTGAATGTCATACAAAGGCAAAAATTACACAAATTGTGCCACTTTCCAAATACCTAACTGTAGAACTGAGTGCCTTTAACCTTTTTCAGGAGCTATAGTGTAAACCTGCAGGGGATCTAATCCCTCACTTTTTGAAAAGTAGGGAGGAAAAGTGCAGTTCCAGTTTGTACTTGTTTTCCACGTCCGAGTTGTATCTTTTCCATTGTCAAATGTCCATCACTCGGGGATGTTTATGGCGTAATGCTGCCTTAAAGATAACATTCCAGCCTCCAATATCCTGTTTAAGTGTGCGCATGAAATTACCATGCAAACACCAGTGCGCCTCATGGCTGAGTGAGCTAAGAAGCTTTGTGAGGGACCGAGCTGCCAAATCAATATTAGCATTCCTCTGTCAGCAGCTTGGTCCGCGTATGATGATGTCACTCTTCCCAGTGTCAGGGTTTTCGGGGAAAAACGCATTTCGACACTTACAGCTTACCTAATAACCTGTGCATAAATGTGTGAAACGGTTTACTGAATTGCAACAGCGCCCTGATAAATGTATCATGCAAAAGACTTAAAATGTTTCAAAACTCGCCTTCATTGTCACGGAATGAGATTCTCAGGGCTTAAACTTCAACAATAACTGACATGAAAGCAGTTACGGATATTCTGTTGCCTTTTCAATCAGCATGTTCTTTCCATACACACCTGTCATAAGAGCTTATTTAAAAGCATGGAAATAATGTGAACCCTGGTGCCAGAGGCTAGGACAGAGTGACTGCAAAGAGACCACAACCTGTGTAAATGAAACTGTGAAATAAACAGACACGCGTACAGTAGAATATGCACACATGCACGTGCATGCTTTGTACCAGTGACATCTCCTGGCTTTTCCCCCCCTTATAGATTGGAACTTTTACGACACAACATGGCGAATTCTTCTTGGAACCCCTTTTAAATGCTGCTGGGGAGGAATACGATGAAGAACACGACAAACCTCATCTCGTCTATCGACATGAGAGGAAAAGAAACATCTCCAAATCTGACAACAATGCAGATCCCTGTGCTGCCTCAGGTAATAGACTGCCTAAGTATTCTACCTGTAACCACAGTCTGTCTGACTTTCACCCACAAACACTTACCTCCTTATCTCCTGTATTTTCTTTCTGAACCGTGGCAATAAACACTGCCCTAAAATGTAAATTATACTCAGTCACGATCTTTGGCTTGCAGATTTCAGCCTTGATTAGTGGCTGTTACTTGTGCATTGCGTGGTGGTTTCATGCCTCCTCTGCTGGAACATTGAGTCCCAGGTTTGTAGCAGGAGCTCAGAGGGTAGGTGCGATAACTTTTTAGTTTGCAGCTGAAAAGAACTGGGGGGGTTTTCCACTTGGGAGGCTGCTGGAAAGTTCCCCCAATTTCATTTGAATTTTTATGGTTGAGGCCCTGCGGGTGGTGGAGAGGCCCTCAAGAGAAAAGCAGGGTGACTGAGTGAAGTTCACCTCGATGGAAGACCTTAAAGTTGTCCTCCAAGGGGGGCCTTTGTTGAGTGATGCGATAAATCTTTTATACGCCGACTGCTTGATTTGTTTGTTGTCTGAACGCAGCCATTGTCGCCCAGTGGTGGCCTTTGTGTGTGGCGGTGGGTTAAAAAAACTTGGATAGGCCAACGCTGCCTCAATATGCTCAACCCTTTCACTCGCTCAATCTGTGTGAGGCAAACAGAGACCCAGCATTCGCTGAAAGCTTTGTGTATATATATCTATTAACCCCCTGACTTTTAATGTTTTAAGAACATCCATTTCCACCATTCAGTTTAAGTGTGTAAACCAGTTTAATGTCTAGTTAACATGAAATGAGAAGCATCCTGAAATAGCTTCTCATGACCTTTACTGTGAAATGAAATCCTTTTGTTCAGTGTACAGCAGGAGGTAGCTGGGATGTAGGTGTTTAAAGTGTTAGAGACACCTGCGGGGCCTCATCAAAGGATAGCAAGTAAACAATGAGCAAGGGATTAAAAGAAGCAGTGGGCCTGGGTTAGGACTGTGAGGTGTCCCCAGACTGTGCCATTATCAGAAAGGGCAATCTCCACATGTTGTGAAAAATTGGTTCTTTGAAGGCTTCACTGAGCACAGACTAATAGGCTTGTCCTGTCTTTTTATGACACACAGCGCAGTGCAGGTTACATATAAACGCTAACTTGACGCGTGTCGTCCTGCTTCCGGAACACTTGCAGTTTTTTCTCCTGGTCTTTGGGCATTTTCCTCCTGGCTTTGCAGTATGTCTGCACATTGATGTCTCAGAAGGAAAATTGTCCACTTAATTTTCTTCATTAGACTAAACTGACTTCTAAAATAAATGTCAACACACTCAGGCTGTCAGCTTGTCATTGTGTTTGAAAAACTGGAAAGCTTTATTAATGGATTAGAGGAGCGCATAAGCATCACACAAGACCACATTTTAAGCAAGAAGCACATAGATTACCCACCCAAAACCTGTGATGTTAGCAAGAGAGCCGATTCCAATCTCCTTTTTTTTGACTGGCTCTAAAAGGACTCTCTGTCAAGGTCAACGCGATCTTATGACTCTGTTTTTCTCTTTGTTGCTTTCTCTTCCATATTCGTGTTTTTTGTGGAGAGAACGTTTGAGCCACACAGAGAAGTGCTGATGGCCTTCCAAGCAGCCACTCTGATTTGTAAAAAAAAAAAGTTTTTGCAAGACATACGGTGATTTTATTCCTTATCCATCCCCCTTTTTTTGCTGTTTCCTGAAGCAAAACATATTTTTGAAAACGATAAAGATGAAACAAACTGCGCTTTATCAAACACACCTTCAGGAAACAGCATGTGTATCAGCAGAATGGTAAGATAAGAGCTTCCTTTAGAAATGCTGGCTCAGAATACCTCCCTCGTGCACTGCGCAGTGCGCCAGAACAACGGAGACTTCTGTATCTGCTGTCTTAAGACAAGTAAGAGTTTCCAAGATCTCTGAAAGAAAAAAATGCTGAAAGGAGAGGAAAGCGATGTTTCCACATAGAAACATTTCACAAAGATGATGCTCTGTTTTGAGCTTTGAGCTTGTCATCTCCGACATGTACAAATAGTTGACTTATTCATACTTGTGCTGTCACTGCTTGTGAGATGTCAGTTGTAGAAGTGGACTGATAAGACTGAAGTGTTACCTTGATGGAAAATTCTATTTTAACAGTCAGGACACGGCTGTCTTCAGCTGCTTTTCTTCACGACATGTGTTCATGGTCTGTTGATAAAGCGAGAGGCTGTTATTGTAATGCTGTGTTGAATGGATGGAAGTTTATATGACATTTTTAAATGTAAATTCATCCTACTGAACCACTGATGCCAGTGTCTTTGATGGACACTGCTTGCAGCTGTATCAGTTTCCTTTCTCTGTCAGCCAACCTGGGTGGTTTTCCTTCTGTTTAGAATACCTTTACTGGAGTAGATAGCTGTTGAGTGGGTGATTAATGTTTTAAAGTCACAGAGTGCCTTGTTGTGCCTCGCTCTGAATTTTGAAAGCATAGAGGCAATAAAGCTTAACAGGCTCAAACCACAACACGGCTCCGACCCCTAATGACACATTCTACAGGGTATCAGTCTGTCGGCTTGCATGTGAATCCCCGTGTCATCCTTTGATAGAGATAAGCGCAGAAATGAGGGCGGCTGCAGGTAGGGGTAGATTCTTCTGTCGCTCTGCTCCCTTTGCTTTTTAAAAATCCATGTGAAGACAAGCAAAAGGCAAAGGGAAGCGGGAATTGCAAAGAATCTCTTTCACCAAGCCACTGGCTGCAAGTCCAGAACTGTGGGGTGTCGTATTTTGTCTGAATTAGAAACAGTGAAAAGACTAAAAGACAGCTTGACACCAAACTGAAATCCAACTACCCAAAGTCCTGTTCCAGCGTCAGCTCTCAAGCAGCTTGCCTGATTTCTTGATGGGTAACCGAGGCCAGCTTGGAGACTGAATTGCCTGGCGTTGATGCGGCAATACTTGGCACAGATGGCATCTGTGCCCCCTGACCCTTAACACAATCATCGTATACGATTCCCCTCTCGGTGCCCACTGTGTATACATGGTAGCTCAAATGCTAGCATCAGGTTTTTGGTCAATGGGTTCATTTACATGGAAAAATGTCCTCCCCCGCCTGCGGTTTGAACTAGCCGACTTGAATCGGTGCCTGCCCTCCCTTTGCGCTTTCATGTATGTGAATGGAGGCACTTGTTGATTGTGACCTCACTTCCCTCTTTGTTTGGAGTCACTCACTGGATGAGTTGATGTGACCTTGAACTTTTCCCTCCTAGAGGTGCATGGATTCTGGGCTTGGCGGCTTGTTTGCCGGGCCTCACTTGGAACTATGTATGCATTAAACCCTTTGTTTTCCTCTGAAGCACGGCTCTTGACAGGGGTCAGGAAATGTGGTCAGCTAGGGTGTGATGGGCGAACAGCAATTACTCTGTCATCTTCACCATCTTTCTTTAGATTGTGTGGAACTTCTGGGTGTCACATGGCTCCAAAGGGCTTAGGCTTATTCTGTGGCCTTATGGCCCTTGCACTGACTCAACCTCCTGCATTCCAGGAAGTACCTATTGTGGCAAAGAATAAAAACAGAGTTTGTTTTGGGGCTTTTGTGTCCGTGTGTAAATGTGGTTTGCTTGTGAATGTGTGTTTGTGAAAGTGCATGTCATCTCCTTGGCCTGTCAGTGGATGAAGTGTCCCACTGAGTGCTGAGAATTGCTGAGCAAGAGCGGAGAGGAATGGGGAAACTAACTTCTTTCTTTGTGAGTTTGAGCAATTCTGGCTTGCACTGCATGTGCCTGTCTGTCTTGCTTCAGAGCTTGGCAGTGGCCCTTGCCTTTTCTCAAGCTCCCACTGCCTGCTTTTCTTCTTTTACACCTGCTTCTATAAAGTAGCTTTCTTACTCACTGCATTGCTGTTGGCCCTCATTTGAAAAAGACTCATTTCTCTTGTCTTTTTGAATGCCAGTTGAATATTTTTGTCTTTTGAATCACTGTGATCTGAACGCTAGCCTTAAAATGTGTCAGATGAGTCTAAAAAAATCTGATTTTTCATGCATTGATTGCGAGTTTGAGCCACCACGTGTGCTATTTGTGTGTAATGAGTGAGTTTTCCCTTCAGGTAGGATGCTCTGTTGAGTTACTGCCTCAAATTTCATAACACTCCATGACAGATAATGCAAGCAGCTAATAATTTGGTCCATTGCACTCGCTGAGTTTAGGATAACAGATACTCCGGACAGGGCTGAGTAGGGCTGGGTACACACACAGTCTGTAACTTTAATAGCTGCCATGTGCCTACCCTGAGGCCACAGCCCTATTGAACCCAGTGTGTTGGGTGTGTTGCTCAGATTCCAACTTGAGCTATTTTCTGCCACTGAATACTGTCTGGGCATTCTTAACAGACTTGAGCTTATTCAAACAACTTGAGTGACAGTGATTAACTGCATGGTGGCATGGATGCTGGAAGAGCAACAGTTTCCCACTAAGGGTAAACCCAAGAGATGACCGGAAATCATCAGTGACTTGGCCAGGGTCTCGGGCTGTTTACTATCATAGAGGCCAGACATCCTTCAAAAACACAGAGCTACATTTTTAATGTAAAGATGATTTATAGTGCAGTATCTAAAGTAGGGGTTTCTTTTAAAATATGGTAGACGTGATTAAGTCATCCATACTGATTGTCTTGGAGTAAAATCAACATCTCGATATTTAAATGGTTCCTTGAACAGATCTGTAGTCATTGTTGAGTCACAAATGGTCGTCTTCGAGGAAAAGAAAAATGAGTATATGTCCTTATCAGATAGGATTTTAACATTACGTATAAACGTGTGATTGGATAAATTGCAGTGTTGAGGTTGATGCTCTTTAGTGATGCATTTAACAAAACCTGAAGATCCTGTTTAATTTGCTGCTTTGCATTTTATTAGCATCCTGTGTGTGCAAATCTCCGATTGGGCTGGTTTTATATACCTGTGAACATACATGTGTAAAACCATGATTAGTATGGCCTTCACTCAAGCAAAACGTTAGCAGTATTTATCCCTGCAAAAAAAGACGTTAAAATATGCTGCCCCTTTTTGTCATTAGAATAATCTACAGAAGGACAGGAAACTGTCCAGAATAGTTCCTGTCGGGGAGTTTCAAAGGATCGAGAACATAGTGCTCATTGTTAATGTCTTTGCTCTTGAAGTGGCACTAGTTCTGTGTTATTGTATATACAACATCGTGTATCATGTATATGTTGTATTCACTCGCTTGTTTTGTATGTCAGTACAAGCAGAAACTATTTATTTCTGTTTAGAATGACTAAATCTTTGCCTCTGTCTTGACCAGATCACTTTTGAAAAAGGATTTTTTTAATCTCAATGGAACTTTTATTTGGATAAATAAAAAATAATATTATTAGAGACTTTTCATCAAATCTTTGACACTTTTTGAAGAGCTTTAGAAAATGATGTATTTGCTCTTTATCGGCACTTCCTTGTAAAACGCCAACATCTGTCCTATAAACTATTGACTGGGCCTTCCAGATGTAACCAAATTACTCTAAGATTTGAAGACATGTGTATTCAACAAAGAGGAAGGGTTGCTTCTTGCGTATCCCAATCCAAACATTTTCCAATTGAATTCAAATGGTATCCATAATGATTTAATCTTTAGTATATTTGGATGAACCCCTTTAAACTAGACATCTTGGTTTGGCTAAGATAATACTCCAGGCTACTACCCGTCACAGTTCTGATCCACAAGTAGTGTTTCGTCATTTGAGGAGGTCTGCAGCCGACCACTATGCTGTCGTTATCTCTGAACTGAAAATATCAACCGAGTGGACTGCAAGTGTACAAAGACCATACTTCCAGTGATGTCGACAGCCACGCCACTTCACTTTTAAAAGCCTTCTTCAGCAGAAGCAATTAGCTGCCTTACTTCTCCACTGTCTAGCCGCAGAATTACACTTAATTGTGCCCCTGTCTGCGGTGGTTTCAAAGTTTTTCCCCTCTTAACTTGTATTCCAATAACCACGCTGTCTGATTGTTTTAAGTAGCAGGCACTACCTGTACTGATTGGAAAGTGTACTTTAGATGTGTCCTTGAACCAACACAGCTGATTTAAATGGCTAAATTAGCTCCTGCAGTTCTCCAGAGGCCTGGTAATGAACTAATCATGTGATTCAGGTGTGTTGACCCAAGGTGAGCTCTAAAACCTGCAGGACACCGGCCCTCAGGGCCTGGAATTGCCCACCCCTGGTTTAATGTGTAGCCTAAGATGACAACTCTCAGAAGGCCAGCAAAACACTGTAAAACAATGGTTATTAGTTCAACTACGTATGTGCTGGTTCTTGGCATTTGTCATGAAAGAGCAGCTCTATGTTAAAATCCCATTGAGATCCTTTTGGACAGGCTGGTATACATAGATGGACTCAGACTAAAAGTCTATGTAACAGTAAAATATTTCCACACTTTAATGTTTATGGATTAATGTAAATAAATGCTTAACTGTTAACATATGTGGCAGTTCAAACCCAATCAAAATGTCTAGATATGTTTAAAAGAGTTCAGTCATTGTGTGTATGGGATATTTTGTCTGCAATTATTCATGGCATTGAGTGAATACACAAACAGGGTAATGTTCATTGTTTAGATTGTGTTTTGGCACAGTGATATAAAGATTTACACATCCCGAGTCAATTAGGTGTTGGAACATAGAAGTGAGTGTGTTCTGTTGGTACAATTTAGCTGTGTGTACATTGGAATCGACTAGATTATAAGTTGGAAATGCCTACACTCATGCCATGCAGGGCCCCTTTTTAATGCTCCCGATCATGAGAAACCTCTGAAGTTCGAGTTTATATTCCAAGTTTGAAAAGAAATAATATCTATCAGGTTCTTTTTGCTGATAGTAAATTCCAACATGCAGAGCACAGAGATATAAAGACCTTCTGTGGCTGATTTTTCCAGTGCCCAGTGAGTGATGTAATGCCTCTGTGCATACAGTGGGTCAGTCACCCCTGTCTTCTCATGGTGTAAGTAGCAGCTCACTACCTAGCGAGAGGGGGATTTCAACCTAAGGCGATTTGGGAAGGTTGTGTGTGGCTAATCTGCACTGATTCAAAGGCTATTATAGCAGAAGGCAATATTTTCACCTCCTCCTCTTTTTTTTCCATCACACACTTGCTTACTCTGAGTCTTAACACCAATTTCTGAGGATGGAGAGATACTCCTCTGTGCTTTGATAATCCCTTTGATGTCGGACTGTCTGCAGCGATGAGTCTGTTTAAGGGGTTTAGTGCGGTGGGTTTTGGCCTTTGAGACTTTTCTTTCCCTGGAAAATACAAAGCTCCGTGCTGGCCCAGCTGCCCGGGCTGCGTGCACAGGCACAGACCGGCTTGGCGCTGGCTTGGATGCTGGTTCTGGCATGGGGTTGGGGCTCACGGCGGCAAGAGCTGTGGGCCATTGTGCCAGTGAGTCACGCTTCGCCTCGTGTGCCCACTGGGGGCATTGCTTGAATACTCACGGAGCACTGAATGAGTTTTCCTTTCTCTTTTTTTCCCTAATCTAACAGTTACACACAATCTGTCTCTGTGTGACTGTCTGGAAAGATTGAGTTTACAAAACACAATGGAAGTCTTCACTGTAATCGGGTTATCCAAAGTTGAGGAGGATGACGGATTCCAAACTATGCTTGGATCGTAAGCACTAGTGGTCTTACTTAAAGTAATTACATAGTCGGTGTAATTTTTTTAGCAACTTTTGCTACATTGTGTCCCTTCTGCGGCTTGGTTTAATGGAGGCAAAAGAAAAATACTACACCTATATGTACAAACATTTATTAAAAATTACAGCAATTTGAGTTTTGACAAAATAGGAAATTGACAGTGAAATCTTTCATTGTCAATTCTTAGCTATTTCATCAGTGGCTCCTGATATTTTTCTTCTTTTTCTTCTTTCAGCTGGTCCTTTTAGAGGTGGCAACAGCAGATCATTTATTTCCATCTCACCCAATCCCACTTCTTCTGTCACACCAACCCTCTGCATGTCCTCCTGCACTACATTCATGAATCTTCTCTTTGATCGTTCTCTTCCGCCCGCCTGGCATACGTTAAATCAATCTTTCCTCGGCAGGGCGACAGGTGAAACTGCTTTAAGCAAGCTTTCTTACACTATATCACGGATGTGCGCCAAAGCAACAGTGGAAATCAGGAGAGCATAATGATCAACCTGCATACTCCGGTCCTGGACTTCTCACAAAATGCAGTGTAAAGTTATACAGTGCTGATTGACTGCTTAAGCATTTTGATGTTCATAGCTGATACGTGCAGTTTATCTGGCCCTCCATTGGTCATCATTTTCAGTCAGGAGAATCTGGGGACATTGCAGAAAACAAACTCAACCCTTTTTTGTGATTTGGATTATTCCTGTGGTGTGACTGGCAAACCTCTTGCTGTTTTTCCACTCTGTTTTTATTCAGAACTCCAGGGTTCTTATTAATGTGCAATCAACGTTACTTCATTTTTAAGTACAGCAAGTTTTTCTTGCCTTGCCTCTAATAATATAGGCAATCGGTCTGTGTCTCTGTCTCTGTTTTCCTCTTTTAACTTCACTCTGTCATGATGATGGAATCTACCGTTTGTAGCCAGCACAACACGTGCGCTTCAGCTGAGAGAAGTGAGCCATTTGAGTGTGCACTGTGTATGGCTGTCATTCGGGGTCTGAGGCTGCTGTTGGAGGCGGCGTATGAATGGAACTGTTTGAGTGTTAATGTGTTCCTTTCACCACGATTGTAACAATTTACCAAAATAATACAATGACTGGGGTATCCAGATCGGAATATAGGATTTTTACGCCTCTGCATGGCGTAAACTGAGCCTAGTCTGTGTGACTCAGTAAAGTGCTGTTAAGGGATTTCTTAGTTTGAGACAGGAGAATCCAGATTGCCTGAGATAAAACACAGGCTCAAAGCTCACCAGTGACTCTGTGTCTCTGGGTTCAACTGCTTTCCTGAACACTTGAATGAGACGGTTTATGGCAGGTGTCTGCAACAGAAGCCTAGTTATGTGATTGGAACTAAGCTGCGCCAGAACATGCACTGAACTGTAGATGTAGCTTGCCCTCTTATGAAACACCTTTATGACGTTAAGTAGTCCATTAAAAAAAAGGCTAATTACCACATTATTATTAAATTATTTTCTTTCTTAAACAGAGAACTTGAAGAAGCCAGCCTCTTCAGAGATGAGAGGGACCATGAGAGAGGAGCTAGAATCTCTCAGAGCCACAGTAGAGCACCAACGCGTGCTCGAGAACAACTCCACCGGCCCACACCCGAGATCGCCACGCAGGCGCAAGCGTTTCCTGTCCTATCCTCGCTACGTTGAGCTGATGGTGACAGCAGATGCCAAAATGGTGCGTCACCATGGACGCAACCTAGAGCACTACATTCTAACAATCATGTCAGTAGTAAGTAAAATAATGTTTCTCATTTTTTTCAGTGTTTAAATGTGTTTTTGCTCAGTATTGTTTGCTGGCATTGCCTTCCTGTTGGGATTACATGCTGCTAAAAGGTCTTTAACATACGATGGGGTTAGTTACTCAAGACCTTGTATGTGAGGAGAAGGGTTTTAAAATCAGCTGTTAAACCAATTTAACCAAACATCAATAACTGAACGATTTAGAGGTTCATTAAAAATACTGAAAAGTAGCAAAAACTTAGTGAAAGAACATGACAAACGTCTCAGTGTTAGCCATGCTGTTGTTCACAGCAGATTTCATAAGTCATTGAATCGTTTAAACTTGAGACTTGTAGACTTATAGAATAGTCAGTTAAACTTGAATCAAATATAGGTTGCTCGGTTGCTAGAGACGAGCTAAATGCATATTTGTTTCCAAGCAATGTTTAACTCTATGTGGCCATGTTCTTTGGCTGTATGCTCAGCGTGTTGTTTCCCCCTGTGTAAATAAGCGTCTCAAACTAGATCAAAATTAGGCTTGATGGAATACACTTACAAACATTAACCTTTCCACTAGATGGATCTAATTTAATAGATGCCAAGTCTACAGCAGAGCTGTATTGAATTTAATGTGGTTTTGTGGACATTTACATTGAAAACATGCATCGTCTTTTTTTAATTGTGAAAGATCTCTAGAAAATGACCAAAACTTTACAGCAAAAAATAAACAACTTCAGATAAGAAACTTCTTATGATGATCGTCTCCATCATGAGGGTCAGATTTTAACATTAAATCAATGACACTCGTGCTATTGAACCTTTTTAAAAATGATAAACTCTGCTGAAATGAATGCAACAGAAATAAAGAGCAATCTGACATTTTGGTCACAGTAGTATTCAGAAGCTTTTTCAGTGAATACGCCACATATGACAACACTTTAAAAAATTTAAGTTCTGATGTATACACCACGTACTCTGTGATATATTTCTTTCCACTATTAAAGCAATTGCCCAGTGGAAACTGCAGTCAAGTCCAGGGCTGTGTTTTTCTAGTCTTAGATTTTACTGTTTGGCATTTTTGGTCATTAACTCCGATGTAACCTCAGCATGCTTCTGCATATGCCAAACAAACCATGTTAGCCTGTCCAGCACCTTGACCACTTTATAAGTCCTACTTTTGACTGTGAAAGAAGGCTGGTAATTAAGCCAGTGACACTGTGATGGACTGGGTAGTAAAACGTCTCAACTCAGGACGGGTTATTAATTGAACTGAGTCTAGTATCTGCTGTCTCTCTACACCATTACAGGCAAAATGTTTGAAACACTCATTTACTTGCAGAGGAGTAATGATTGTCAGTGGAGTGTCCTTAAAGGTTGCTGGAGTATAGTGAGTGTTGCATTGGCCAGTTTCGACAGCAAATCATGTTTATGTCTGCAGACCAGGGGGCAGCCATACACAAATGCATGCTTTTTTCCCCCTGTCCTCTTTCAAATGGTTACATTTGCTTTACTTTTGCCACAATTTATCCAAACTTACCATATTATTTTCTATTGGTCATGCCGATAAACTGTATAGATATGACCCCTGATGTCTTACTGTTATTTTAAGAAGGTAGCTTTTAACCATGTAAAAAAATGTTGCACATGTAGCAAAATATAAATTCTAAGAAGCCCTAAAAAAACCTTTACTGTTTAATATTTGTCAACAACATCGGCTCCTGAATGCATTTTGCAGTAATTTATGGTGTCGTCCTCCCTCGCTTCTGGCTGTTAAACTGATCGCATGAGAGCATAAACTGGAGGTGAGAGTCTAATGAGCGGGGTCATGTGTCACCGTTGGATGACGTGCATACAAAGACAGTCTCGTTTTATTACTCAACCCGGGTAAGCCTGGGCTACGTTTGCTTCCCTCTATGTTACGATGAGCTAAATGTTTATAGTAACTAATAAGTTCCTGTCATGAGGCCGTACCCTGTTTCGGGGCACCGCTGTCTGACCGTGACACGGGTGCATGAGAAACGCAAGAGTAGCAGAGGGGAAAAGAGTTGGAATATTTTGCTGTCCCCACAGAGGGGCTGCTTCACATTTGTAGCCAGGTCCAGTTTCTTTTTTTCTTTTTCCTTTTCTATGGTCTTCTGGGTGGGGGGGGTTGTAATTGGTTTAAATACTCTGTTGATTAAACTTACCCTCGAGGAGGCACTTTGTGCTTTCTTTTGACTTTGGTGAGCTGCTGCTATTTTGATTAAACCAAAATAGAGCTTAGCTAAAAGAGCCTTGACTGTGTGTTCCCATTCCAAGTACTTTAACTAATACATGACTCTAGCTCTGCTCTGACTCAGGTTAGTGGAAGTTTGCATTCTTTTTTGTCTGTGTGTTTTGTCTTTGTTACAGGTAGCAGCAGTGTACAGGGACCCCAGCATAGGAAACCTCATCAGCATCAAGATTGTCAAGCTTGTCATCATCCACAATGAACAGGTGAGTACGGGGTCTTGAATGCTACGTGTACGCAGGTCATCTGCGTGTGGCTGACGTCATTGCAGGTGTCTTTGGCTTGGCTTTTTTTTCTCTGTGGGGCCTCTTTGAAAGGACACTGTCTTTCTTGTCGGGCTTATGTGGAATACAAATCATAATGTATTAAGGCTGCTAGCCACCTGCAAATAAAATGCTCTGTTATCAGTTTTTGAATAAGTAGGCATTTGCCTAGGGATTTTCTTTGTTTAGTTTGGTCACGGTGAGATTTTCCTCACTACCTCTGTTATTGAAAGGACCACAGGAAAGAACATAAGGCCGTTGTAGGTTGCAAGATGTCACTGAAAAATTACCAATGTATGTCCTTGTTTTCCAAAAATCCAGCACCTAAATCTTTAGTCCAAACATTATAATCATAATGAACACAAACATAAGACTCACACATTAAAGAACATGATGTTCTAATATGTCTTTACCACCATTATTAAAAAAGGTTACTGTATGTAAGCCCAGTTTGTTGGTCGTAACCCCACTGCTGTTTCACCCAAAACAGGAAGGTCCCACTGTGAGCTTCAACGCTGCCACCACTCTGCACAACTTCTGTGTCTGGCAGCAGAGCCACAACGTCCAGGACGACAGCCATCCTTCTCACCACGACACTGCGCTCCTCATAACCAGGTATCTGCCTTTCCCACCCCTCACCTCCTTTTCGAAAGCAAGTCGCTCGAGCACGCTGCCCTTTTCAGAAGGGATTTACAGGATGGTGTTTTTTCTTTTTCACAGGGAAGACATCTGCCGCGCTAAAGACAAATGTGACACATTAGGTAATATTTTGATTTTCATGCAAAAATATCTGCACGTTAAGTTCTTTTACAGTGAACTTTCCACTCCACTGACCACAGCTCATGAACTGTGCTGTAATGAGTTTATGGCAAGCTGTCAGCTAATAATATTATCGTGACAGAACAGAGTGGTAGACCTGGGAGGAGGGAGACTGTGGCAGTGCTAATCTCTCTTAGGAAACAGAAGTTTTGATGCCTTTAATCTTCTCAAACGCTCAAGCAACTATTTTTCCCCCAGACACACTTGGCTTGTAGATGTTTATGCGGATCTGTGTGTTTTCCTGTGTGTGCGTATTGGTGTGTGTTGACCCTGTAGGGCTTGCTGAGCTGGGGACCATGTGCGACCCGTACCGGAGCTGCTCCATTAGTGAGGAAAATGGAATTAGTGCCTCCTTCACCATCGCTCATGAGCTGGGCCATGTGTAAGTTGCAGTTCTAAACCTGTTGCCCCACCACCACCCCCATAACTCACACACACACACACACACACACACACACACACACACACACACACACATAGGACGTATGTCACCACTCAAAGCCAAGCTTGACTACAAAAGCCCTCTTATCAAGAGACACAGAGTGCAGCAGACACAGGTGCAAAACATAATAAAGAAAAAAAACCTTGACTTTTAATAACATGCCAGCCTACAATGCCTTACTATAGAGCTCAGGACGTCAACCCTCCATGTGTCCGAGCTTTACCTCGATAGCTATAAGCTCAAAGACACAATTTTATGTGAATGCCAGAAAAAACCCTCAAAAATCCTAATAATAATTGGACCTGGCATTGATGAACAACAACAAAGATTTTCTTGGAAATGGTACAAGGAGCAAGTACAAAGCTAAATATTGTATTTAGTACTTGGAAAGCCTTCCAGCCCCCCCCCCCCCGCCCCCCGACTCCTCAGCGCCAAAGACAGGTAAAACAAACTGGATATGTCACATCGCCATCATGTGCTGCTCGCCTTCGAGCGGGTAATGGCGGGGTTATCACAACATGCCTTTGCGCCAGAGAGTGTTTTCACAACAAGCAAATACTGCCACATGTGTGGAGTGAAGAAAGACTCATACGCATAATCTGTCTTCAAATGACCGAGTCAAAACACATGACTTTATCTCTCGTATGAAGCGATGTTTATTCCAAACATCCATTTGTGGCGAAATTATGATAAATAAGTCATTACCTTCTCATTCTTACGAACGCTCCAGGTGATTTAAAACAGAGAGCTTACTTTTGGATAAAGACAAGGCCTCTGTCTTTGTTTTTTTTTTCTCTTCTGCTTCTCTCCATCTGGGTAGTAAAAAGGCGCACTGTCAGTGTGAGCCTGTGAGGTAATAGTTAAGAATGAGAGATATTTTTTTCTAGTTCCTCTGCCACGGTCACACATTTTTCCAGTGGAGAGACTGGACCAGAGGAGCAGCAGATGGACCAAGCTTACACCCTCCCCTTTTTACTTTGAGTCTCATGTGGATCTGTTTATGCTAAAGTTCAAGCAGCTGGAAGCCCACTTGGCTCTGTCTCTTGGCATGGCGGATCACTGTGTTTGCAGGCGTGAGCTCTCATGAGTGTTTGGCGCTCTGAGAAAGCCAGTGTCAGGTAATGGGACCCACTCAAGAGCACTGCAGATTAATCAGAGACTTAGACTAATGGCTGGGAGGCCTTTCTCAGATAACTGCGAGAATGTGCGATCACTACTAGGCAGCACAGGGATTTTTAGGTGGCGTGGCGTCACTTGATAGCTCCTCAAAGGTGACATGTATGAGGACTTAAAACATTTGTCTGTCTTCACATGTCCCAGATCAAAAATAAATCTTCCTGACTTTGCAAATTGTTCTCCCCGTGTTTGCGTGGGTTCTCTCCGGGTACTCCGGCTTCCTCCCACCGTCCAAAGACATGCAGCTTGTGGGGATAGGTTAATTGGATAATCCAAATTGCCACTAGGTGTGAATGTGCGAGTGAATGTGAGTGCGAATGGTTGTCTGTCCCTGTGTGTTGGCCCTGCGACAGACTGGCGACCTGTCCAGGGTGTACCCCGCCTCTCGCCCTATGACAGCTGGGATAGGCTCCAGCGTCCCCCCGCGACCCTGAAAAGGATAAGCGGAAGCGAATGGATGGATGGATGGAAGTATATCAAGTGTGTAAAGTGCACACAAAAAACAAAACAAATCAGAAAGCCAATGGGATAAAATCTCTGGGATTGTTAAAGATGGTTTCTTCTCGTGGACAAGTACATTCAGAGCAGCTAAGATGTGTAGTTCACAGACAGTGAGCTCTGCCTATCTTGAAGTGCTTTTCAAAGGATTTTAATCAAAGAAATACTTTTTTCAGTGCTGAAGATCCATCAAATAGGGTGGCAGAGTGGCGCAGGGACAGTGATGTGCACAGAGTGATGCAGTTATTTTGTTAAGAGCTTGAAGTGAGTGGTTTCGAATGCATGTAAATCACTGAAATTGGTTCCTCCATTGATCTAGCCACAAAACTGCCATTTTTATAACCTCATTACACTAAAAGGCTCTCATCTCAGGATTTTAAGGTTGTATTCTCATTTGTATCCTTCTGATCTGACTTATTTGACGCAACATATCCAGTTTTATGTTTTCTCTCCTTTTTTTTGTGAAATTCAATTCTATTTACTTTTTTTTTTTACATCATAAGTGACAAAAAATCTTTTGCATAGTACCAGTTGATTCAGTTTTGATGTTGTGAGTATTATCCAAGGGCTTGGTTTGTGTGCAGAGCTTATTACTGTGCCAGAGGCTTAATTATTTCCTGGGTGTTTGCCCTCGGGCTCTCCGTCTCCCGTAGGGTGGGCTTCATGCCAGCCATGCTAGATCTTGTTTGTGTGGTGGTATGGATTGACCCTTAGCTCCAGCCCAGAGCACAGCACTGCTCCACATCCTGGCGTAAACATCTCAAGACATCATACAGCTGCATGGGATCCTGTGTGTATAAATACATGTGTACTCATGCGTGCATGTATTTATGGGTAATGCGCCAAACCGCAGTACAAAACAGGACATGTATGCTGGGCTGCACTGTTCTGGACATGATCAAGAAAACCTGCTCTATGAGACTGCCAGCTACAGACAGCCTGGATGAATTCATTAGTTTGCAGCTTCCATGCCTCATTACGTACAGTTATTCTTTTGCAAAGACTCCCGTCTCACTGCTTGATCACTAAAGACAAATGCTCAAACAATTAGCTGGTTAACTGATTTTTGGACTTGCAGAAAATACAGGAAATAGTATTATCTCAGCAAATGTTTGTGACAATGTTATTGCAGCTTTATTGGTAAGATTGTGTACACATCAGTCTTGTTCTCCTGTCTGTGAGAGCAACTGATGTGTGAGGTGCTATTACCCCCAGCTTTTTCTAAGCATTAAGCCCTTTGAGAATGTGAGATGGTGAGCTTTGACCTCTAAGCTGGAGATAGATCTCACTAGCATGTTGTTCTCGATGTTGAAGCCAATAGATAATGATAGATGGAGTGTGACATTTTTTTAAGACAATGTTGCACCACCTACTGGCCAGTTGGAGTTTTCTTGAAACTCTTGAAAGGATTTTACTCTCTAAATATTTAGCAAATAATACAAATAAGGATGTGCATGTATTTGGAAGTGGAAAACAAACAGACCAGTAGAGGAAAAGTGCAAAGTGTGAGGAATAACTCAAAGATATTACCGGATCTGTGGGCTGGTTGTGAACCCCTGCTACAAATGACTGAGAGTCGATCTTAGACATTTATCCTTTTTACTATGGCATATCTAATAATCGGATGATAACCCTCACAATCTCTAAATTCCCCCTTTTTTTTGTTCTGCACCAGGTTCAACATGCCTCATGATGACAACCCCAAGTGCCGGGAGGCAGGGATAAAGCACCAGTATCACGTCATGGCTCCTACACTTAACTACGATACCAACCCTTGGTCGTGGTCCAAGTGCAGTCGCAAGTACATCACCGACTTTCTTGAGTAGGTATCTGCAGCTCTCCTATCTGGTTCTAAATTGCTTCGTAATCTAAACACGTGACTCATTATGAGCTCTTCTCACGGGAGAGAAAGTGCTGTTTTTTCCAGCTTTTACATGTAACTGCTTCCAGTCTCCCACAGAACTCTGCAGACAGGTCAGTGTAATGTAAACTGTGTGGAGTTGTTATTGCCTTGTGTTGAAAGAGTATTTCCTGTTTGAATTTTGGGGGTCTTCCTCAGCTGACCTGAGCGATGGATCTCCTGAAGTCCTTCATCTGTCTCCCTGCTCAGACAGAGCTATTTTGTAAAGAAGTTGGCCAAACAGTAATCTAGTCACTAATCCCATTTCATCACCACAACCTTGTGCATGGGGAGGTGGCTGATTCAGCTACTCCAAACCCGCACCCACGGACGCTCATCCTGACTTCGATTCAAAATGGGAAATGTCAGTTATAATTACATCTTCCCTGAACATGACCCTTTAATCTTTGCCTCCTTTCCTCTGTTAATTGTAGAGGCCTTCACAAAGGACAGCCTTGTTAACCAGATGCGTCTCGAGAATTAGGCGATGGCCTCATATGGAGTTTTAAGGCCATGCTCTTTGCATAGTTTCCAGCTAGCCCGGACCTCAGCATCCAGTGGTTGGAACTTGCAGCCAAAGTTGAAAAGAATGTCCATCTGTCTCTTTATTGTTTGGATAAAGTTGTGTTGCTCTTCTGTTTGTATCTAATTACTACACAAAAAAGCAGGAAGAGCATGACGTGAACGTCAGTCGCATTCATGTTAAACTGTAACATTTGTTAGTCACTTTGGATGTAACACACAGTGCAGGTATCGAGAACGAAGCACTGGCTTCGGTGTGGGAGCCGCGGTGGTGGGAAAGGCTCTTGAGAGTGCAGTCCAAGTGCTTTTGAAGTTTTTTGCAAGCCAACAATGAGGAGCATTGATTGAAAGTAGCACTTCTGCAGCACCACTCCTGCTGAGTGGACCGACCTGGTCAAGTATATCAGTGTTTTGACTGCCCATTCTTCCCTTAGAGTAAATTCAACCTGTAACAGTTTACAAAACCAAAGGCCGTGCCACCTCTCAAACATCCCTTTTCAAACAGCAACGGATTCCCTAATGCGGTCCCTCTTGTCTGAATATTGTTGTAATAATGTGCACTCAAGTCCCGTACCTGAAAGCTGATGAAAACTGTACTG
This sequence comes from Haplochromis burtoni, assembly GCF_018398535.1. Lineage (NCBI taxonomy): Eukaryota > Metazoa > Chordata > Actinopteri > Cichliformes > Cichlidae > Haplochromis > Haplochromis burtoni. The sequence goes on from NW_024582633.1 coordinate 55,995, forward strand.
TTGTAGTGCAGTGTCATTGTGTCCCATCTGCTGCACAAAGACACTATTCATTCCTACTCTGGCACTGTGCAATTTGATTTAACCCACAACATCCAAATATAAAATTTAAATGCAACTCTTTGACTATTCCTACGCTCTAGTTCTTGTTCATTTTGGGGAAACCCTATCGATTTCCTATGTACATCTCAAATTTTGCCAAAGCAGCAACAACTCTTATAAAGTGTAATGTGAAATTATTATAAATAATCCATCAGCATCTATTTTCTTGACGAAAACTAGGAGCTACTACATCTACTTTGTGTTTATTCATATATAACTGTAATTCAGTTCAATTCAATTTTTTATATAGCACCAAATCACAATAACAGCTGACTTAGAGCACTTTTATGTTAAAGTAAAGACATTATACAGCAAAAACCTCAACAATCAGATGACCCCATTTGAGCAAGCACTTGGTGACAGTGGGAAGGAAAAACTCCCTTTTAACAGGAAGAAACCTCAGGCGGGACCAGGCTCACGGAGGGACAGCCATCTGGTTGTGGATGAGGAAGTTGAAGACAATCTTCATACAGTTGAAGACGGAATTATCAGCCTCCCTCCATGAGAGTAGTCACATATTCTTTCTTTATGATTCCTTCCACTTTGAGATGCACTTAAACGTCCCTACAACACAATACCACCACTACTGTGTTTCACGCCTCTCCCGTCGTAATCCAAACATAAACACTGTCTCTTTAGTCAAACAAGCAGTTTAGTCTTATTTGATCCAAGGACCCACTTCTAGTATCTTTCTCCAGGTTGTTCCTGGTATATTTAGGTCTGACTTGAAGTTGTTTCTTCTGCAGTGAAGAGAAGTTTTTCTTGGTCTGTGAACTCACAGTCCATTCCTGCACAAAGTTCTAGTGATTAACTTCCTTGAGACCATTATCCCTGACTTGACTAAATCGTTAACTAGCATTTTGGCAGTTGTTCTGGGGTTTTTAGACACATCTCTGCCAGGCTTGTTCTTTACTGTGTGACTCTTTGAATTTCTTGATGCTACTTCTCACTATAGATCTTGACACAACGCTGTCATAAATTTGTAAATCCATCTCCTGCTTTGTGAGCATCATCTAAACGGATCTCTGTTGTTTTTGGCATGATTCTTTCTGAAGTGACAGCTTAAAACCTTACTGAAGTTTTTAACACTTAATTGGAAGAGAACCTTAAGTTTTACGTTTTAAGCACTACAAAGTAAAAGCACATCTTTGCACAGCAGTAAAAAAAAAAAGGACAACAATAATTCATCTTGTCAGAGGCAAAACGCTGACATGACAGACTTACTACTGTTTGATCGAACACTGCACATGTCATTTAGCTCTTTGTAGAAGCCTCCAATCTGTCATGAGCTGACCTCTTGACATCTTGCCTTTATGGTGTACGTGAAAACTGTTATTGTTTAGTCTCATGTGACAAGAACACAATAACCGAGTCACCTTGTAAATAAACACACTTCCAAGTCTGCCAAAGGCTTCCAGGTGTGACAGCTCTTGTTTCCAGATGGGAATTGGCTCACCGTCTTGAATCCACACAGCTGATTTTTTGTCCCCCCTCCCCAGAACATAGATGTTTCATTTAGAACATGACCACAATGACCCCTTCTGCCTCGGTCTGTCTCGGTCTTAATAATAATTCCATTAAGTTCCAGTGCACCGATTAGACAGATGACCAACTGCTGAAAGACACTGTAATATGGGACTGTCCGAATGATTCCTCAACAGGCTGCTATGTGGTTTGCATTCAGTGTCTTCCACTGCTGTTGCTTTCTTCTAGTGTAATCATCCCCTCCTCTTGCCACAAGCCAGCATTTGCAACAATTTCTTACATTATGGCTGGAAATGAAAGGGTAAAGAAACAAAGTAATGGTAACGGAGGATAATCCTGTGTAATTATTGGCCTGTCACATCAGCTGGTGCTTTGTTGAGCAGGTGTTTTAGCGGCTCGATCCAGGATGAAATTTGTCAGAGCAGTGCAGACATGTTGTCTAATTACACATCTAGACCTGTCTCATCTGAAAGTTTCCTTTTCCCAAAGTAAACAAAGCGAGAGAAGATCCTTTGTGGCTCGCCTTGCTCTGCTAACATGTTTCATTTGTGCCCATTCACGGCCGTAAATGCGGATGATTTTATACGCAGACTGCTGGTGGATAGACGCAGTAAGTCCAGCTGTGCTTTTGTTGTCTCTTTTATTGTGTCATGGCTCAGGGTGTGGCTCATATACGGCACAATCTGTCATTATACTGCAGCGCTGGGGCTGGTGCAGATTTATTTAACTTAATCATGGTGCTTTAGCATTCTAAATGTTCTTGTTTGCCTTCAGCAGAGGAAAATACATCTAATACAAATGTGATCAGTAAGCAGATCCCTTTTTTTGTCTCCATCAAAATACTGTTTTATTCAGTCTGTGGCGCCTAACTCCAGTTTCACAGTGACAGCGTTTGCTATTAGGCTTTTAAGGGGGAAGTGGTATCAGTCTCTCTCCTCTGTAACGTTACAGACCACCCACAAGGAAAACTCATCTGTGGATGATCACAGACAGTGACACAGAGATGTTTACCTTGCTTTTATGAAAGAGATGAAGTGTGCTGATACATTTTAGGGTTGGAATTACTACATTGTTATGAAGAATTCTGTACTGTGAAAGTCTGCCTGTTGAATGTGTACATGATTTGTTTTGAATTTATTTATTTAATTTTTTAGCACCGGCTATGGGGAGTGCCTCCTTGATGAGCCTGTGGGCAGAACATATGACATGCCCACTCTCCTCCCTGGTCAGCTCTACAATGCCAACAGACAGTGTGAACTGATGTTTGGTCCCGGTTCCCAAATTTGTCCTTACTTGGTACGTTGTCTTGCTATCAAAATAGATTAAAAAGCCATGGTAAAAAATGAAAGTGAAACATTTCTTTACCTGAAACATTTGAGGGGACAAAAATAAGGCCAAGGATCCAAAACTGACCCACCCAAGGCTCCAATCTGACCCACTGGACACCTGGGCCAAAACATTTGAAGCAGGGCTTAATTTTTGGACTATTAACTGAATTTACTTGAATTTCTAGCTTTTGTTACTGAAACTCCGATATGGCCATTCTTATTACTCAAACCTAAGTAAGACGTAAAAACTTCCTGTTTTCTCACTATTATAGTTTTGTAGTAGTATAGTTAAAAAAAGAGGAAAAGGTAAACGAGGACTTTTCTGTGAATGAACAAAACTTTGTTACAGTGTGTTTTAAGGAGCTACCACATATTTTTTCTGTAATTTTACACACTTATTTCTTATGATTCTTTCTTACTGTCATATATCTTCCATTTACTACAACAGCATTTATTTATCATGTAGAAAAACTGTTAAAATTGCACATCGTCGTTCTTATATTAAGATATCTGAGGCATTCATTGAGTAGTTAACCCCTTAAAGCCTGAACCATGAAGTAATCAGGCGAAAACTGTAGCGTTAATTGAACCTCCTGACAAAAGAAAACAAGGAAACTAAATATCACTTTGCATAATTGAGTTTTAATTCATATCATTTTTGCTACATTCTTCATTTTAGTGTGATTTAATTGCTCATAGTAGCATACTGCTACTGTCTCATAGTATATATCAGGTATTTCAGGAGAAAATGAATCACACTGTTGATGTAGAGGTCTTAAAAACTCATGTATCAAATATGATAGACTTGCCATTATGGGGTCAAACTTCTTTACACTGACCAAACGGGGAATCAGAAAAAGTCGACTACCAGCTGCTTGGATTGAAATGTTTGTAGAATTCCGTTAATATACTGGGACTACAACCACATGCTTTATCCCTCTTATGTAAGACCAAAATGGCTGGAGCAATTATTTCTTGTGTTATTCAGTGTTGTTGAAAAAAATATTTTGGCATAAGAGGGGTTTTGTACATGCTTTAACACCTTGCAGGATATTCACATCACAGAAAAGCTCTTTTCCTGTTAATTCCCAAATGATTTACTGCTTGCGTTTGTTTCTTTTCCCCCACAGAAACAGTGCAAGAGGCTGTGGTGTACGAGTGCGGAGGGGGACCACAAAGGGTGCCGTACACAGCACATGCCACTCGCTGATGGCACTGACTGTGGACATGGAATGGTAAGTCTCAGTCTCTCCATGTATAGATTATGGGAAATCATCTACACCAAAAATGCTAACAATTTTAAGGAACACACTTAGGGTGTCCCAGCTGATATTCAAGAATTGCCCATTTGAGAATGTAGGTGTAGATAATGCCGCCGCTGAACCTCTAGTGTAGGTTAAAGGTACCGCACAAAAAACAGTCGTTGAGCACTGAGCTCCATAGGATTTTTTCCACCTTCTTGCACAGCGGAAGGAAAACACATGTCTCTCATCTAGTAAATGGACATGAATAATTATTGTGATGCAGTAAAGGCTAACAATGTGATATTTCTGTCAGTGCATTTAAATTAATGACACAAGCCAAACCTCTAATGGAGTTCTGTTTTGAATCATGATGCCTTTCCCTGCTAGTTCATTTCCTCTGCCAAGAAAAAGGAATAATTTATCATATATTACTATGCTGTCGCCACATTGATTGTAGAAACCTGCTCGAGTGGGTTCAGGTGATGGTCCTTGTTAGAAACTTGAAGCTGTACTCTAAGTGTTTTACGGAGACCCAACCCCCCCATTAGCCTTACTGCTCCCCTCGCTCTGGGATGCTATGCTAATTAGGCCTGAGACGGGTCAGTTACTTAAGATATGTGGAGAAAGGGGTGAAAAAGAAGAAACAAAAATGTAAAGAAAAGAGGGAGAGAGAGAGCCCTGATAGGGAAAGGTAAATACATGGGCCCTTTGAAAAAGGATGCCGACCGCCGTTCACAGTTGAGTCACCTTGTTGTGAACCCACGACCCCAAAACCTCTTTAAAAGGCGGGTGATTGGGTCAGTGGTCAGACCGTAACAGAGCCAGTCTGAGGCCAGCCAGCGCTCTCACAAAAGACCTCACATCAGTGATTCTGCTGGGCAGGAGGTGGGGAGGAGAGGGCTGAGGAAAGCAAGGAGGAGGTGAAGGAGGCTGTTATGGTGGGCTGGTGTTTAGCATTCAAAACATGCTGGAGAGGAGGAAAGATAGGGAGCGAGAGAAGGAGGGCTCTCTTTTTCTCCTTAACCTTATGCCCTCCAGCAGTCTTGTAGTGTGGACCCATGTAAATCTCGTATCCCTTGTATCCTTTCATCTTGCTCTATCTCCCTCCTCACCATGTTAGGTTCTGGATCAGCCCAGTCTAGCGAAGAAAGGTTAACAGGGGATGGCTAACATCTTAATCCAACTACAACAACCAGACTAAACAGTAATGGTCCTGGGATTGTAGCTCCCATACTGCTCTCGACCTGAATGTGGGAGAAACACATAGAGTTCAATCGCACACAGGTTTGCTTTATTAAGATTCAACCCCTTAATCCCACTGGAGCTGATTTAGCTAGATTACCACTGATGCCTGATCTTTAGTAGAGACTAGTCTATATCAGAATTAATTTAAGGTTTAAAGAGACTAGCATACAATCTTATATCAAGTCAGGTTTTTATTCTTAACAGTTATGCATAACGAATTATCGAATTATTATCGAATTTCCCAGAGGAACCCACCCGAGGGATTAATAAAGTTCTATCTAATCTAATCTAACAGCATTTTACAAGAAACTACTTCACAGTGAAATATACTGTATGCATATCATATATAGTTTTAACCAGATTTAGCTGCAGTTTAATCTAACCTTCCACAACTAATTTCTATTTCAAATTCAAAATTTCTTTGATTACTCTGTCCACTTGCCACTTTATGAATCACTATGTAGGCATATACTGCCTTGAGCTAAATGTTTAAGATACCACCTTGCCTACATTGTCATAGGTAATAAATCTAGACGCATGCTCTTTCAGGCCACTTTTGTAGGTATGAAGTACTGGAAACCACTGGAAACTATTTGATTGATGTTGACATGACAGCATCACACACATAAAGCAAATCTCCTGTTCCATTACATCCCAGTGGTGCTCTATTGGGCCGTGATCAGGTGACTGTGGAGACTATTTGAGTACAGTGAACTCAGTGATATACTGGGTACATTGTGGTCATAAAGGGACGATTATGGTCAGCAACAAATAACCCAGGTTTTTCCAATCATCTATTGTTCCATTTTAATGAAACTGTGCAAAGTTCAGTTTCCTAATCTGAGCCTTACAGGTCCCGCTGTGGTCTTCTGTTGTTGTAGCTAGACTTTTAGTCAAGACCGCCTAAACTAAGACCAAGACAATACCAAGACCAGAGGGTATCGAGACCAAGACAAGACCAAGACCAAGACAGACCGAGTCAAGACCAAGACAAAGTCGAGATGAGACAAAAAAAGTCTTTAAACTGCAGCCAGATGCTGCTTCGTTTACAGGTGTCAGGCATATATATGTGTTTTTGCGATGCACTCGCACGGCCCTCTTCACCGCTGTCTACTGTCTCACTCACTTAGTGAAAGGACAGAAGCACGCTCCACTTGACTGCCGCGTCTCTCACCCTCTCTGTTTTTCACATAATGATATTATCCTATATCCTCGCATGTGATTGGCCACAATATGGAGGGATTGGAGCATAGCTGAGCCACTGTGTGAGAGCTGAGCAGTGAAAGGAAATTAAGTGAGGAGCCGGCTCTCGTCCAATGGGAGTCGACTCTTCTGATTCACTACAAAGCACTCTGTAAGCACGGCTCTTAGAGCTGATGCTTTTGCGCATGACACATTATCGAACGTTACAATGTGTGTCAGGGATACTGTTGACTCCAAATCTCCCGACCACTATGTCGATCTGAGACAGCGAGACCGAGACAGCGAGACCAAGACCAAAGTCCGTTGAGACCAAGGCAAGACCAAGACCACGTAAAAGAGACCAAGACCGGTCTTGAGACGTCCAACTCTAGTTGTAGCCCATCTGTTTCAAGGGTTCCACATGTTTTCTGTTCAGTGATGCTCTTCTGCATACATTGGACGTAATGAGTGGTTGAGTTACTGTCGCCTTCCTGTCAGCTCGAAGCAGCTTGGCCATTCTCCTCTGACCTCTGGTATCAAACAAGGCACTTTCACCAAGAGAACTGCTGCTCACTGAATGTTTTCTCCTTTTCTTTTTTCTGGAATAACAGATGAGAGAAAAATGTTCTTTCATTTCTGCCTGTGTGTGCGTCAGCAGTGGCACCACCTTTGTTTGTGGTGCTGAGGCCCAGATTCATCTTCATGCAGGGTGCTCTTTGAAGTGGCGTTAGTTGAAAGAGCAGGGGACCCTACACCAACGCTCACCTGCCCACACAAGTGCTCTTTAATGTGGTGTCTGAGTGGGTCTTGTGTTTGTGTCTTGTGCTTGTGTGTCTTTGAGCATGTCTTTGAGCATGTTTAAAGTCTGATAATCTGCATGCCCAGATGACTCCTCTTCATTCTTTTGTGCCAGAATTGCGTTGTTCCTTCTTTACACGTCTTGGTTCTGCTTTTGCGTTGGTCCGTGGTTAGGTTCAAGTGTTAGGCTCTGCACGGGCCTCAGACCCTCATGGCTTCTTGGCTTTTAGCTGTCAGATTCGTAGGATTGCAGCTATGTCTTTGGGATAGGGGTCGAGGTGGGGGGGGTGAGGATTCCAGCTCTTTTCAGATACGTGTTTTGTTGCTTACTGTGTCGTTCTGAGCAATTCCATGTCATCTCATAAACTAATTTTCCCTCTTGCGCTTCTGTGCTTTTTGGGAAGAAGTTTTGCTCTCTCCAGTTATGAAGCAAAGTTTCGACCACATTGGGTAATTGAGGTCAGTGCCTCAAATAGTGGGAGAGTAGCATGTCCTGTAAATGAAAGAGGGAGGTGGAGAAAAACTTTGTTTGTATACTGCTCAGTTAAATCAGGGAATTGGGCAGTGCAGGGTTCATGGGTAGTTTTCTCTCTGTCTCTCTCTCTGTTCCCTTCTTCTCTGAATATCTCCAATCCTGCCTGTTTGTCTCCCTCCCACCCTCCTTCCCCATCTTTTGCTTTCACTGGGTGCCGGAGTGAGTAATGCGGTCACATGACCTCGTGGCCGCTGCCTCTGTCATCTGGCTCAGTGGGCCGTGCGCTAACGAGGGCATCCCATCACTTGTTGTCTATAAATACCACCACCACTCTTCCTCCCTCCTTCCCCCTCCATCCTCTCTTTTCTTGCCCTTCCCCGTTTCAGTCCCCTCACCCTTCAAAAGGATGCCGCTTTCACGCCTGGCTGCGACTGTTTGCGTGTGTGTTTTAATTGTGTGCTTCAATGTGTGCGTTTATTGGAGAAGTACCTGTTTTTAAGTGTGAGCAGATGCACATGTGTAGATGTGTGCATGCAACTATGTGTCTTTGTGTGTGCATAGATTAGGGGCCAGCCTGCATGGTCAATAAGTGTCAAGCCGAAGTGCAGGGCTGCTTGGCCTTGTATCAGTATCCTACCCTTTGAAGATCCCAGTGCTGCTTCTCACCACGTTGTGGCTCAGCGGGTGGCAGAAGGGCAAAAGAGAGGCAACAGAGCTTAAGCTGGCTCTATTTTTTATTTTTTTTTGGATGAAGGTTTTGACCTAAAGCATCTCAGCAAGAAATGATGAAGTATTCAATGAATTAGTTTTTTTAAATTTATTTAATGTGGTGGCTGCTAGCCAAGTTTTTAGTGTGTGAAATATTTGAAAGAAAGATTTCCACATACTCTTGTTCGTAGCTTAAATGAACAGTTAGTGTAAATTAAGAAACAGGAAGTTGCTTTTGATTTCCAGAATCTTGTTTGGAAAAGAATGACGACCCGCTCTGGTTTCAGCCATTTAGAGTTGAGATAGTGGGGTCTTGAAAAGTGAAGCCGGGGCAGAATGGAGTATGCTGGCGGAGGCGATGAGTGTTGGCTGGATCTCCGCTGGCAGCTTGACAGACTTGTTGTACGATGCCGGGACAGGCAGTGCGTTTGTGTGCAGTCTTGTGCGAGCGTGCACGTCTGCATGGGGATCGCGAGGCCAGTATCAGTGTTACTCTCAGCTAATCTCTGGGTATTTGCAGGATGTTGCCACTTTGATTTGCTATCATCGCAGACATATCTGTGGGTTTGGGGTAACAAGAGGATTGTTGTTTTCGCATTCGTGCAGTTTACTGATTGAAATTCTGTGTCCGGAAACCACTGAGTGGAGCTTTCATTGCATGTGTATTTGCTTGATTACGCTATAGTGTGGTGACATTTAAACCCGTCGCTGTGTGAAAGGCGATATATTCAGTGGAACTTGGAAAGAGTTACAAGATAATGGGACAACAGCAAGAAGCTGAAAACACTGCATCCGACTGTAGCAGTGAACCCACTTCCTGCACAAGCACAGACTTAACGTAGAAAGCCTTTATTACCTCAAGAGGAGGTCATGTTTTTGGTCGAGTTTGTGTGTCGTTATTTCTGCAAACATGATTGCTCAAATACTTTGCACACAACTGAACTGCCCAGCGCACTGGGGCACATGTGTATCAAACTTAAACAAGCTTTTCTTGCTTGAGCAGGACTCAAAGCCTATGGATGCTCTATGTTACATTCCAAGTATGAGAGTCCTCACAGTCCCAGGATGTAACTATATAAGAAGAGACATGTTGATTAGTCAGTGTGCAGTCATTTTGCCAGTCAACCCTTCCTGGCTTGTACAAGGATGGTTCAGGGAGACACTTATGAGAGTATTCTCTCTGAACCACACTGACGTACACAATAATGTATTTGGCTAACTTGTTAGCAAGCAGTTGTCTCTTTACACGTCTTACAACGACCCAACATAAGCATTCATTTAGAGTTAACATATGTGCCTAACGAATGTATTTGCAGTCTCCACCACTTCCTGAGGATGTTTGAGCTTAACTTTGTTAAAAATAACCAATAAACAAATAATTGCTGACTCTGCCTGTCTGTTGTTTGGTAAGTTTACCTGATCTATTTTTGCTCACACAGATGCATGCTGCTGAGCAAAAATAGTCTGAAGTTGAGCTTGTTTGTTACAGCTGTTTGCAGGAAGCTTTTTTGAATTTGTATGTAGATTGTGTTATTGTATATCTAAAACTAGGTGAGCACATATATAGGTAAGCACTTACTAGTCATTAGTTTGAGAACAGTATCACAGCCAACTATGGAAGACTGCACAAAAGTGTGTCTTGCATAGATCTTTGTTTTAGTAGTGCCTGTCCAAAGTCAGAGACATGCAGAAACAGATGAACATTTGACCACTAGCTGGTAGATCCACCTGCAGTTTTTCTGTGACCACATTTTGCCGTAATGGCACTTGAAAACACACATACTGTATACACAACAGCTGTACGAGTGTGACTGGTAGTTGCCTGGACACAGGGTCTGTCGGGATCAAACAGCAAATGGTATTGTATACTTTTATACCTTTGAGTGACATTGTAACATTGTGGCTTTGCTCAGTTCTGGAGTTAAGTTCTAATCACAGATTGGGTTTATATTTAAAGGGTTTTTTTCTCAAAAATGGTGATCAATTTACTAAAATCATCAATCATCAATCCTTTTTTATTACGGAAATGTTTCTTACACTCCTCGGAAAGACGGAGACCACAAATGAGGACAGGAAGCAAAGAGGAGATAAAATTCCAATGTGTCTTCTCATTTCTCTGTCTTGTCTTATGGTCTTTTAAGACACGACCAAAGAGGAGACTCGAGGAACTGACAGTGAAAACACGTGCATGGGCTAAAAAATGAGTCTGTGTGTATCCACTCTGTAAAAGCAGCTGTAAGGTGACTGATTTCCAGTCGCATGGCCAGCAAATGGAAGTGCTGCAGATGATCCTATGTTGTCATTGGGCCTCTACAGCTTCCCTCACCTCCAGGACAAGCGATAAAACACGTAAAACGAAATGACGCCATATTGAAAATTAACAGCGGTGGTCCATGCCGTCGCATTTTGAGGGGTTGCTCCAGATGTTTCTAGCATTTCTAAGATTGCAGTCTGTTTTAATTTTGCATTGTTGGGAGGAAAGGGGGCTCCCAGCTGCTGGAGACAATACACAAACCCCCAACCATCCGAGGTGAACTCCTAACCCAGAGGCATGAGAAAGGCACCGCCCGCATGAAAGGTGATGACTTTTGGAAATGGCCGTGTTAAAATGAAAGAGCGGAGTGCTTTTTAAATCAGTCCTCTACCTTCTCATTCCTCTTGTGATGTATGGCTTGGGTTCAGAAATGAGGCGCTCTCTGCAACAGTTTTCTGGCAATTACAGGGCGCTAACTTCCAAAGCAGCTGAGGTGCTCAGAGCAGATGCTGCTGTCCTTACTATTTTCACTGTTTGAGTTAGCATGCTGGTAACTGCTCTCTGTGACTCCATGGGCTACTCATTTAATCTTTATTGAGTATGTCATTAAGAGCCAAGAGGCAAAGGTATTGGGTATATTTCAGCTTACATGATCTATATATATACATGCATGCAATATAGGTGTATGCACATATTCATACTTTCATATGAGCTGGTAAGTTAGCTTGTACCTTTGTGAAATTTCTAATTTGAAACACATGCTAGTCACAGCTGGATGGGTTTCTCTCACGGGACCTCCAAGTGTTTCAACACATTCCCAGCTGAGGTCAAAATTTGACAATCTTTTTAGCAAAAAGAGGCTCGCCTGGTGTCCTTAATGGGTACTTGGGCTTTGCCAAATGCCTCTTTTTATTTCAGTGTTTTCCAAATGTGTATGTGCTCTTTGGTAGGAACCTAATTGGAAGTGAGTGTGGATCCAAGTGCCTTCAGACCCTAAGCAGTCATTCTTAACACTTAATACACATTCACATTTGCGCACTTATGTGTGTTTTTTTTCTTTTTTTTTGTTTCCCCCCCCCCCCCATTCCTCCTTTCTTTTTTTTCACCACATCACCTTTTCAGGCCAAACAAAACGGATGTAAACAGAGGGTGCCAGCATGGATAGTGGAATGCCTCAGAGGCTTACACAGTCCGTGGTCCTCTGTGACGGACAGTCAGCCTTGTGTTTGACAGCTCCTTGGGTCCTGCTGCCTGTCTGCACTCTGGTGGTCTCCGCTCGGCCTTTGCAATTCACCGTGAGGGGATAAGGGGGGATGGGTAGCCCTGGAGAAGAGGTATAGAAGGGATGCTCAGGTCTGGGCTGACACTCCTCAAGTTGAGCGTGGGGTGCTGCAAGGGGAGGGAAAACTATTTGCTGTAACAAAGGAAAGCTTTTGGACTTACTGCCTAAATGTGTTTCATTGACAGTTCCATGAACTCGGTGAGCTCCAAAGTCCAGCACCTGTTTGCCTTTTTCTGTGGCATGGAAACTATTTCCAATAATGCGCATGCTTTATCAAATTCTTTTCAGCGCTTTCCATTTGATTCTTTTCTTAATTCATTGTTTGCGCTCCAACAGAATTATCGGCGCCTTCAGTTTGCATTTACGCTAGACTCGGACTCAGGAGGAGTGAGCCCGGGAATTCCTCAAACTAGGCCCGGATTATGAAAATGTTTGTGGCTTGTTTAGTCCATACCCTGCAGCTCTTAACACCTGCCTGCCATTGTGTACAGACTTTACACTCCATCATTAAAGACCCACAAGTGTGTAAAACACACATGCAAACAAAGCCAGGACAGCAGAAGCAGCCAAATAGTACTTGCTTCCATGTGGTTTTGTGTATGCCCTTTTGCATTTGTACATCTGAGGTAATGAATACATGTTGTTAATTTGCGTTAAAGCAGAAATTAACCAGGTCAGCCATTGCCCAGGAGCTACCTCTGATTGATTGACCGATCTCACTGGCTAATGAGCTAAAATGATAAAATTCCAGTGAAGTAAATGTGGCACGGTTTTGTTTCCATTTTCTCATGAGTCTTCAGAACATGATGCAGGAGCTCAAATGCCTCGTAGTGGAAAAAGGATTAGACATAGTAGATTCATTTCTCAGCTGATCGGAGCTGGGGGTGGGAGTAACAGGATGGACATGAAGCTCCCGACAAACGGAGTGCAGTCAAAATAAACACTGTGAGGTGTCCAGAAAGAACATTTTCCTTTTCTGGTTAAAGGATAAAAAAACTGAGCAGGAGAAGGGAGCTTCTGATGTCAGGCTAGTAATGAACTTTCTTCCTCTTGTTATCACGACTCTAGAGTTTCCTTATCATGGTGCCACTGCTCCCCTCGCCTGTGTGCCCGGACGGCGGGCTACGTACCCAGACAGACGCCGTCTTGTCCTGCATTCTTCCTCTGAACAGGACCCTCTGATATCTTAGTCACTGAGAGGAGGATTTGGTTACACACAAAGGGAAATGTGCGTGCTGTGCTTTGCTTATGAAAGCAGTATTAGTTCTTTTTGGCAAAAGTTGCTTAGCGGGTACACACTGCTTGACACTGGATGCCTTATTTGTGGGATAATTGGGTCTGTTGCATGAAAGCTCTGTGTTCCTGTATTTTGTTTTTTAATTCCGAAGATGGCTTATAAAATATAAAGTTTGGAATACAGGGGTCGGGTTAGAGATACACTAAACCACTTTTGTGAGTGTCAGATTGTCATTGTGTTCATTAAATTTCCTCTTACTATCGATTGTGTTGTGGAAATGCAATTTTCTCATGTGGGACTAAAGATCTAATAAGCCGATGACTGAGATGGCGAAGAAGAACACTGTGCCCAGGTGTGCTGTACTAGATTATGTTGCCTTCAGTAATGCAGGGGTTGCTTTTATACATTTTAACATGCTCTCTTCTTGCTTGTGTGTGTTCCATTTCAGTATTGCAGACATGGGATGTGTGTAAATAAAGATTTGGATCTGCAACCAGTCCATGGCGAGTGGGGTCCCTGGGGTCCCTACAGTGTTTGCTCCAGGTCCTGTGGTGGAGGAACGAGAAGCACCACTAGAGACTGCAACAAGCCTGAGTAAGAAATAATGAGATCGTTATTGATGGTCAGAGTGCAAATATGTGTGCGATAACTGTGATTTGGATGTGAACAACATGTTTAAAGATCACTTAATGTGATCTTTAAATTCAAACTTTGCGTAGTGTCTCTGTAATCGTTAATTTTCCCGTTGTTGTAGGCCCAGAAATGGCGGTAAGTTCTGTGTGGGTCGCAGAATGAAGTTCCGCTCCTGCAACACTGAGCCATGCCCACGAGGACAGAAGGATTTCCGGGAAGAGCAGTGCTCTCAGTTTGACGGCAAACACTTCAACATCAACGGTCTACCTCCCACCGTCCGCTGGGTCCCCAAGTACAGTGGCAGTGAGTATACCCAAACCATCCAAGCCACACCATCAGCAATACACACTATTTAAATGCAACTGAGCATGTAGCTTTAACTTTACGTAAACGTTCACCTTAAACACCACATCCCACATTTTTAAAGTGATTTTTTGTTTGCATCCAGTTACTCACAGTTTGCACAAATACGTCAATAAACTTATCTGTAAATCCACAAGTGTGTGTAAGAGAGAAGGAAGGACCAAGACCTACAAAGTTGCGACGCCTCCACAGCCATTGCATTTGAATCTAATGTGCCTGAATTTTAATACATGGCAGGGGGAAGACAGGCAATTTTTGTTGAGAAATTGATGAATGTATGATAAAAATCTACAGCTGTATTTTTTTTAAGGTGTCCTTAAGTAAACTTTTAATTGACACTAATCAAGGGCAACATAAAGTCTTTCCATATGAACTTCCTGGCAGCTTTCTCTTACAGATGTATGTCAGGCCCTGCCTAGATAGTCTGCCCCATGAGATTACCATCTGGCAAAGTTGCTGCAAGTGATTCTTTTAGTTAATTGATGCTGAAGCGAAGAAGCCAAGCCCCGGTCTGGGTACACTGTCAGATACCATCTAAATATTAGATATAAAGCAAGAGTCTGCTGAGGGTCACAAAGAAGTAAATAGGTTTAAGTTAAAAAGTTTGTTTCATAAGCATTCGCAGGATTTCACTGAAAATGTATCTTTGTTGCTCAGAATTTTAATTTAATTGTTTTCTTTGTATCCTTTAAGTATTAATGAAGGATCGGTGCAAGCTCTTTTGCCGGGTTGCTGGGACTACGGCATACTATCAACTGAAGGACCGTGTCATCGACGGCACACCGTGCGGGCCTGACACTTACGACATCTGTGTGCAGGGCCTCTGCAGGGTATGTCTGCGTGCTCCTTGTTTTTCCCGATTACACTCAAAGCAATACTTGCTCACATACCCCACGACGCCGTCAGCTTCAGCTTAGTTGCGCGCTGTCAGGAGCTTCACTCTAAAGCACACATTTCTGTCTTTTCTGTCTTCTGCACTTCTGCAGCAAGCGGGCTGCGATCACGTGCTGAACTCAAAGGCCAGGAACGACAAGTGCGGCGTGTGTGGCGGCGACAACTCATCGTGCAAAACTCTGGAAGGAACCTTCAATGATGCTCAGTATGGTAAGTCCCTCTCAGCTCAGATTGCACGCCCTGTCCATTAATAACTGACTGTTCCACAAAACATATGTCAGCACATTCTGCAAATAAACAGGCTGTTATAAATTGTATATGCAGCAAACATAGACGAGCTTAGAAAGACTTTTAGTTATATGAGGCTACAACACTGACATTCAATATGTTCATATTAGGCATTGATGTCATGTATGGTTATGGTTAACATATTAAGCTTGATGTGAAGAACAATGTATGCTTTGGACAAATTTTGGGGGAAAAAATACATGAAAGCAGTTTGCTCTAAAGCTTTACAAACTTTGTTCATGTCACTCAGTCTGGTCTTTTGATAGCAAACACAAACCTGACATCATCCCCTTTCAGCTGTGGTGCTTAAAGCAGTACCTCACTGTGGGCCAACTGCTGATTGCATCCAATCCTTTTTAAGTCTGGGCAGTAAAACAGGACCAGCATTAGCATAAAAAGCTATGGGTGTGGCCTCTGTCATTTGTACTGTGCTAGTTTGGCACTCAACTTTAGCATCTCTATCCATCTTCCTTTTTCTGCGCTCCTTTGGCTCAGGGGTGGCAAAGTGTTTGAGGACTGTATTCAACCAAATCAGGCACTGACCTCAGCCCTGGAAATCTGGCTTAACCATAAGAACGACAAAAAGAAAAAAGAAGGAGTGGGAGTGTAGCCCAGGCAGGATATCCCTCTGCTCCTGTCTTGAGTCTGAGCCTGTCTTCTTGCCATTGAACCTTTTATTCTTTTTCTTTTCATGTCTCTTGATTTATTCCTTTTTTTGTCCGTGTTTCATTCATTGTGTTTACTTAGTTTTCCCCTTAATCCTTCTTCACCAGCCGACACAAAATGATGAACTGTCAACCATAAGTCTGGTTCCTTTTACTTGTAAACAAATATCTTTATGTTCGCAATACAATTTGTATTAAACATGTTTTTGTAGCTAACACCAAGGCCCGATAATACTTCAAATAGCACAAATACATTATTATTCTTTAAAAAACTGTGTTAAAACACAGGAATTGGTGACTCACTTACATTAACTGTTGATAGTTATTGTGAATGAAGAACTCCCACGCCATCCGCCTTTTACTGAAGTTTCCTCAATGTTCTTCACTTAAAATGAAAATAATCTGTACACAAAATGCTTAAGGGCTTAAAAACACAAGCTAATTTTCTTTAGCAAAGCAAATACTATATAGTATTCCTTCTCGCTAGTGTCAGAAAGTAGTCTGCACAAGGTAAACCAAATCATTCCACAAGTGCAAGTTTTTTTTTGTTTGTTTGTTTTAACCTCGGGGTGTTGTATTTACTATTCTTTTCTGGGTCACTCTGTGGTGAGGGCTGATTGTGTGTGCGGTCAGTCGCTAAGCTAGGAGATACCACGTAGCCTCAGGGAAGGACTAGTGTTGGCTGTTCCTGATGTATTTCTGTGGGCCTGTGAGCTTATCGTTACCCAAGTGGCTCTAGGTAGTGAATGTGACATAGCACTTAAAAGCAGTAACAGTGAACTCAAAAGACAACTTTGGCAAGGTTTTTGTTTTGTTTCACGCAAATCTTTATGAGTGAAAAGTGTCAAGACAAGAAAACCCTTACTGTCTGTCATCTCTGTTTGGTGCAGCTCATTTCAAATCAAGACTAACAGACAGAAAGAGAAAGACCTACATGTGTGAGATCTACAAGGCTGATGAGAAGAAGATATGTAAAACAAGTGCTGCTCCCGAGTGGCTTAAGGTGTCAGGCTAATTGTCAGATCGCTTCAAACCCACCTCTTGTATTTTATTCCTTTCACTTCTCACTTGTGACTCTCAAGCTGAGCCTATATGAAAAAGGAAATGAGTAAATAATAAATCGACTCCTAGTTTACGTTTCCACCACCTGTTGCAAACATTAGACTAAAGGCAGTCTATTAGAGAGACCAAAAGTGCAAGACAATGGTTGCACCAAACAGCTGCTCATTATGAATGCAGTTTGGATATTTATATTAATCTAAAAGTTCCTATCTGTGTTAAATTAAAGTAGCTAAATGTGACACATCAAATTCTGGTCCCAGTTTGGTCTCGCTGGTTCTGTGTTTTACTTAATTTGTTGTTAAACCTTCATACCTGCATCTTGGTTATCATATTTTGGTCTTCACAGGCTCTTTCTCTTGCTCATGCTCAGTCGCCTTCTCTGTTAGTTTATCATGGGACAACAGGCCTGGTGTAGTAATTACAGGCCAAAGGTAAGTCCAGGGAATAATTACATATAATTTAACGGTCAGGCCTCTGAGACTATAACAGGGCCTCCTGCAGGTTATTTGAGATGACTAGACTTTTTTTTTTTGTATTTTTCCAAGTGTGACATTTAAATCCCTAGTGGTTGTAACTTCCCTAAGAGGAATTTGGTGTAGCATAGTGAAGCTATTATGGAAATCACAGTGGGGAGTGTTCAGTGCATTGGTGTTATCGTAGCTATGTTTTTCCCTCTTGAAAGTTCTTAAAAATGGTCTCAGTCTCTTGTTTGCCTGGTTTTGTTTCTTTCTTCTTCTTTAGGTTACAACACAGTGGTTCGGATTCCAGCTGGAGCCATGAACATTGATATCAAACAGGTCAGCTACTCTGGAAAACCAGAAGATGACAACTACCTCGGTGAGTGTACCAGTAAGAAGGTGTGGTTTTTAAAGCAACACCAGGTCAAATTTAAAAGCATTCAGTCTGAATGCGGTGGCAGTCCAAACCAGTCAGATGTATACATTACATTTCTTCGGTTCTCATCTCATAGGTCAATGCCATTACCCCGAACATGACCATAAACCGCGCTGACTCGGTGACCCAGAGCAGTAAAGGCAGATGTTAATGAAAAAGGGGTTGAACTCGAGAAACGAGCCAAGTTACTGTCAAACTGTTTTCAAAAATGAAAGGAAAAGGACTTTTTTTCTCTTTTTTTACTGAGCACGTATATCGAGGAAATGTGAGGAGCGTTGGTTGAGGGTAAGCAAATGGAGTGTCAACCACTCAGAAAGATAAATGAGGCAGCAATAAGTGCTAATTAGATGCATGTGGAGCTTGAGCTGCATGGAAGTAGAAATAAGGGTTTTAGGGTCGGAAGGACCTATTCTGTGCTTGCATGTGAGCAAGAGGAGGACACAGGAAAAGAAAAAAGACAAGCAAAAGAGAAGAGAGAAGCTCTTTTGCCCCCTTTGTAAAGTGTACAGGCATCCATGTTTCAGATGGATCAAGTTGTGTTCAAGATGTTTTAATTCCAATTGTCAGAAGAAATTTCTGGTGGACCCCTTTTGCCCCGCCAATTCTGGGAGTGCTGTCTGCATTAAATATGGTCAATGTTTGCAACACCCTTTCAGTTTTGCCACTTCAGCTGGTGCAATATGGAGGAATTTGTTTAGAGAAGATCAGGGTGACATAAATGGGTGTCAGTGGCTTAGAAGTTCAGGCGCCATTTTTCTCCATTTATTACGTGTATATTGTGACAATATTTCAAAATACTCCAACGAAACAGGTTGAAAAACAAAAATCATGTAAATACAGCGTTTGCGCTGTGCCGTGAGTCAAGAACAGCCTTTCAGAGCTGGTGAAACATCAGACGTCTCTGTCGCCAGTACTCCGAGTATGCTCTGAATGAGTGCTACTTTGAATTCAGTAAATAAACATAATTGCTTTCTCATTTGGCTACTCCCATGGGTGCTATCAATCTTTCTCCCTTTTTCTTCGCTCTTTTCTTTTTCCTTGTGTAATGAAAATTGCACATTAATGTCTTTTCTTCATTGTTCTTCATTTATGCGTACACGATTCTGGACAGTGCACAAATTCTTCTGCAGGCATAAGAAATATGTGATATGTTGCCATAAGTTATCTGCGTGCATCATTGTCAATTCTCTCTGATTATTTGGCATTGCGCAACTTGCAGATTTAAATGCAAAACAACAAAAGTTCTTACTAGGCTTGATTAGATGCATTGTTTTGGCATGTACTCACAGACTGTAATTCAGAGGTGGTTGTTTAGGTATTTGTGTGTATTTGCAGTCAGTGAAGATCCTTTGTTTCCACTCCAGTGTCAATCACCGAAGAGAGTCCCGGAGTCTGACTCCAAATAAATGCAATTTGGTGTCACCGCTGTTTCAACATACGGTACCTCCTCGGACGGCAGAACAATAGGTTGGCAGCTGTCTGCCAGACTGTTTACTTTAAATGTAGGCTGAAAGTGACAAATGCCGTCTCGCGCATTCCCCAAACTTCAAATTGCGAGGGCAAAGCTTTCCTTCTTCTGTCTCTTGTGGTGAAATGTGTCGTTCTTATTCGAATGTCATTCCAGCATTATCCGATAGCCATTCCAATTTCCTCCTGAATGGAAACTTTGTGGTGGCCATGTTCAAAAGGGAAATCGACTTCAAGGGAACCGTCATTGATTACAGCGGCTCAGACACAAAAGTTGAGCGAATTAACTGCACTGACCGTATTGAGGAGGAGCTCATTCTGCAGGTATTAATAGGAAGTTTGTTTTCTTTTAATGCTTAAATCACCTTTATGTTATTACTATATCAGTTCTGCTTTGATTATTTGCATACTGTGTGTTCTTCTGTTAATGTTTCTCCCCACACCGCTTCAGTTTTCACCTCTGCGTCTCTTTTCTGCAAAAGTTTGCTTTCGTTCTCACCTAGTGACACACTGATCTTAATCCCTCTGTTAAAGAGGTGAGAACTCTGTGTGGACAAAATAATAAGCATGTCAGACCTTTGACCTCGCCTTTTCCAACGTTATTCCCACAGGTCCTGTGTGTGGGAAACCTCTACAACCCAGATGTTCGTTACTCCTTTAACATACCCATTGAGGAACACAGGGAGCAGTTTGTCTGGGATCCCTCAGGCTCCTGGCTTGAGTGCAACCGCATCTGCCAGGGTAAGATCTCTTGGCTTCCAAATCTCCACACATGAAGAACAGGATCATTTTTCATTGGCTTCTGTGAATTTAAAATCACTTCAGAAATGGGGGGGGACCTTTTGAGCTGCTGGGATGCCTTCATAAATACAGAAATGAATATTTTTTAAGCTCACTGTTGTTCAAAATGTGCAGCATTTGTCTTTGTGAAGAGTCAATGGCCTAACACTCCAAAAGTGTGAAGTATACAGGATCAAAACGTGTAGTGTGAGCTTCAGTGCAAATATTATTATTAATTAATATTATTAATATTTTGATTTCTTCTCCATCATGTTACTCACACCTCTAGATTTTAAAAACTTACTCAATCAGCCTCTGGTTTCTAAAGAGCCCCTTCCTTGCAACCCCATTCTGATCCCAGGTAATCGCATTACCTGACACCTTCACCTTCGCCTGGTTTTACTACACCCCACAAATTTCCGTTTTAGTAGCAAGCTACTCGGTTTCCCAGTGGATCAGAGTGCACAGCGTGTGTTTGAGGGGTGTGAGACCTGCACACCCCTAAGGCTGGAGGATTGAATGTTAGAAAGCTAGCAAGACTTGTTAAAGGCGATGAAATGTGATATTTTTAAGTAAAGTGACTACCAGATGTTGAACGATCTGAACATTGCTTTATTTCACTGTTTGTGCGTGTGTGTGTGTGTGTGTGTGTGTGTGTGTGTGTGTGTGTGTGTAGGTGAGCGAAGACGGAAAAGAGTGTGTGTACGTAGGAGCGATCACCTTGAGGTGTCGGACCAACGCTGTGAACATTTACCTCATCCCGAAGCCGTCAACGAGCCATGCAACACAGACTGTGAAGTCAGGTGTGTATTAATGTCCCACGTTCCCACTTCCACTGCACGCCCACAGTCAGACACCTCATGACAACCCTTCTCTGTCTCGCAGGTGGCACGTTGCTGGAAAAAGTGAATGTTCAGCTAAATGTGGCCCAGGCTATCGCAACCTGGATGTTCAGTGTATGAAGTACAACCGGATGAAAAGACAGAGCGAGAGAATGGAGACCAGTGCCTGTGCAGACATCCCCAAACCAACGACCAGAGAGCCCTGCCACGGTGACTGTCTGCTGAAGAGCTGGCAGTACAGCGCCTGGTCACAGGTACAGTCGGAGGAAATTACATTGTACATTGTGAGGGCCTAGCCCGGTTAAGGACTTTAAAGCCATCCAACCTGCATGACTTTTCCATATGCAGTGTTCTAAGACATGTGGACGTGGAAGCCGTAGCAGGGAGTCTTACTGCATGAACAATTTGGGCCGCCGGCTCGTGGACAGAGAATGCAATGAATACCAGAGGGTGGTAACTGAAACTTGCAACGACCACCCGTGTCCGAAGTGGATCATCAGTGAGTGGAGTGAGGTGAGCCTGGATGCTCTTAGACATGCAGATATGACCACACAGAAACAGATATCCCAGAATAGAAATGATTTATTCCTCAGAATGAGAAGATGAGTTCAACACACCTCATAAAAGTAAGCTTCTGCAAAGCCACATGCAAATAATAAACAATCAAATTACTGGCGTACTATATATAGTGTATATGTGATGTAATACAGGGGATACCCTGAACCTGCAGCTTGAAGTATAAGTGCTTTCTCTTATAGTGTTCACACCAATGGCATAAATAGGACAGGACCATTAGCATAAACATGTGTACTCACCATCGACTGTTTCGTAGATTTTCAGTAACTTCATAAAAAACAAACAAACCTCAACCTACAACTCTTCTACCATCAGTGCCTGGTGACTTGTGGGAAAGGGATGAGGCACAGACAAGTGTCCTGCAGCATGGGAGCCAGGGAGGAGAAGCTGAGTGAGCACCTCTGCGACATGACAAGTAAACCCCCTGCCGTGGGAAGCTGCGAGCTGCCCGAGTGTGCATCTTGGCAAGTTGGCGTCTGGGGAGCGGTGAGTTCTGCGCATGCACACGAGTAAGACACACACACTGACACAGCGGGGCGAGGTGACTCCATTCAGTGTTTGACTGAGGAAATGGGTTGCATGTGTGAGTGCCTAGGATTTACTCTGTGTATGTGGTTGTGGATATGTGTGTGGTCAAAGAGAGAGAATGTGGCAGTAGGAGACTCAGTGTAGATTTGTAGTGCGTGTGTGTAACCTGATATACCTGCAAGTTACAGCAAAGTGTGCTTACTGTGACACCAGCTCCCATTTCCTTTATGCTACTTTCACTTTGCCCTCATATCCTGTAAGACTAAACCTGACCCACACTATTAGAGACACACATACACATTCAAATATACAAATTTCCCACTGTCTCTGGGTAGATTTAACTACAATTTAGTAAAGAACAAACTAAATAAAACAGGCATGAATGGGCGTTTTTCACCATTCATAGTGTAGTTTTGTAACTAATAATACGCTCCCAGACATGTTTGTATTAAGTCAGATAGTAGTATTTACAGAGCTGGAATATATTGACTCATTACTGCCTGGGTAATTATAATTTGCAGATCAAATAAACCTATCTTGTGGCACTTTCTGTGCTCTCGTGTGGTACCTAAACATGATGGGAGAGCCTTGTATGTGAATTAAGAACTGGGTAAAGGGTCGAGTTGAGGCTCCGGGTGTGTATGTGAATGGATGTCTGTGTGTACGTGTCAGGGCCTCTGCTGAGCAGGACCTTGACTGAGGCCCTGTCTAAGATATCAACCTTCAACCTCCAACTTCAGTAGAGTTGGCATAGGTGCGCATGTGTGTAACTTGTTTTTTTTCTTTTAGTGTTCAGTGACCTGTGACCATGGCTACCAGATGAGAGCTGTAAGGTGTGTGTCGGGGGATTACGGCGACACAGTAGATGACAGAGAGTGCAATGCTGCAGCGATGCCCAGAGACAGTCGGGTAATAAGAAACCTAAGATCGTGCATCGAGTCAAGAGTCAACCATAAAGAGTCTTAATTAATAGGTTTTAAGTGGATTTTACCGTAATTTTACCATAATGCGAAATATTTCACAAACAGTTAAGTTTTTTATGGGACTACTCCCTGAAAATATATTGTAATGTGACCTTCAAATATATGAATCCAAAATGCATCCCCCCGCCCGCCCACACACACACACACACACAACGCTCATTACTACTGTAAATCCGGCAAGTGGCACGCACAATTTAGATTACTGATGAGTTTATGTTCCTAAGTCACTTTAAAGCAGCATTAAGTAATTTCTGATTACTTCAGAGGAAGTGGAAAAAGCACTAAAAGCATCTGTATTTTATTACCTTTAAAACACTTCTTCTATCTGAACATCCACCAGAAATGAAGCAGTGCCAGCAACACTCTTGTCAGAGCTACAAATGAATGTTAATATATCAGCATTAAGTCCAACATTAACCTTCCTGTTTTGGCTTTACCAGCTCCCAGTGGGGAGACTAGCACTTTAAATTGCTAAACGCTTTATTATGTTCCCCATCTACTTGCCAGCTGATTGTGGTTTGGTGCTGGTCAGGTAACACAAGTGTAAAGTGGGTTTATCAGAGCCTTTTGAGTGAAAACAGCTGCCTGCTGTGGCTAGAAAGAAGGTTGGCAAGAGTGATGGAACTGATCTAAACACTGCAGCTGTGGGTCAACAGTGAGTTAAAAGTTGTGGTAAGGCTCGATATGGCAGATTATTTTTTAAGATATAGACATGGACAAGTGCCGCTTTAAGTCTTACTGGATTTAGCTTGAAAACTAATATAATGGTGTTTTGTTTGGCTTCCAAACAAGCTGAGGTCATAAATTCTGCTCAAAGGTACCCTCCCTTTACTCAGATTTTAGATGCATATAAAGAAACTAGAATTTAGGTAGAGTCTTTTAGTGTCAATCTTGGAACATGCATAGTTCTGCAGAATGAAGGGGAAACATACAGGTAACATTGACTTAAAAAATCTTTTTGATGTCCATTGACAATGATGGACACTTAAGGCATTTGACTGATCTTAAAGTTTATAGATAAGTGATCGTTTCTAGGTGTTTGATTTCAGGTTGTCTTCAACAGTACTAAATTTTAGGGTTCTAGGGCTTAGAAAGGTGCAATGGAAAGATATATATTTTTGGGGTATATTATAACTTATTGTTTAAATAACCATATTTTGCCCCAATTTGTTTAATTTACCCTATTCCTTTAAGACAACTTAAGATCCTTGCATATTTGCTTATTAGCTCATCACAGGGCAGTTTGTTACAATGTTTGTCATTGAAGGACTGTGAGATGCCATCATGTCCACGAGCCTCTCCAGCACAAAGCACTCCTCGTCCAGACAACTCTGCGCAGTTCCTGACTCAGTGGAGATATGGCTCTTGGACTGCGGTAAGGAAATAACTTGAGGTTGGTGGATCTGTTAGAGCATAATCTTTGTACTGTTTTGTTCATCACTGTGTGTGTAGATTGAGTGAAAGTAGGACTGTAGGCCTCTGACAAAGAATGAAAAATAAGAATATTGATGGAGCAATTTGTGTGCGGTTTGTGCGTGTGTGTCTCAACCACACTCAAGTCATGTTATGTGTTTACGAATATTAGGTTGACATATTCAACATCACTGTATATCCCAACATTCCTCTAGAAAGTACATACTGCACATAACTACAATCCTCTGTTTTACCCCCTGCTGTAACTACACACTCACACAGACATACAATATGCAGACACGTGCAGGCTCCAGTGTCTTGGCAAAGAGGTCCCTCCGCCTTTCTAATACTTTGCATTGTTATTCGGAGCAAATGAAAACCAGATTTCATCTAAACACGAGTCTTCGGTTTCTGAGATTGAACCCCATCTGTCAATCTGAAAAACCGGTGTGAGCTCACATGTCAGAGGCCAGCGCCAGTATGGTCTTTCAGACACACATGCTCCACATGCACATATATACATGCATGCATTCCCCAAGGAGCAGCATTGCCATCCTCAGTGTGACATTGATATGAAAGCGATATTAATGTTTCTGTTTGAGCTAGAGCTGCTTGATTGCATTAGATATTCATCTCTTCAGAAATGTTTCCATGGTGTCGCGCTGAGATGGCAGGAGTAAACCTTCAGAGCATAATTATGAGCGCTGAGGGAGTTATGTTAGGATACCAGTGACAATGAATTCATTTGTAAGGTGAAGAAGTCACATTATATAAGTTTAAAAAACATAATGAAGTTGCTCCTTTCCTGCATAAAAAAGCCAGGTTATTACTGTAATGAAATTAGGCACCAATACTGTGAACATGGCCAAAAGATCCAGATCAGTGACTTGAATTAGATGAGGTAAAGTTGAACCCTTTATCATGAGCATCATGTCATACAGCACTCCTGGATGTATTTTATATTGTAATTCTCATCTCTTGGGAACCATTTGAATTTTCTCTCTAGCCCAAAATGGTCGAGGGGTTACAGTAAAGTGAAGCACACAAATCTAGAGCTGATTTTTCTGCCTGTGTTCAGACAGCAGTACCTTTTGAATGCTTCGTGCTACCAAATATCACAATAAAGCTTGCCCTTCCTTCTTTACAAAACCATTTCACTAGCTGGGCCCACGTCCTCATTTTAGGTTTGACAGCGTTTTAGTAGGTAAAAGTGAATGCTTTGGCATGAATTGAGCTGCGGTTTGGGGAAGGCCTCAAAGGGGACTGTCGATGGCTCCCGGGCCTGGCAGATCCCCATGTACTAAATAGAAGCAAAGAAGTTAAAGAATGGAGAACACGTGAGAGAGCTCTGCTTGTATGTGCATGTCCTGCAGTGCTCCGTGTCCTGTGGCAAGGGAAAGCGGGCTCGTTATGTCAGCTGCCGAGATGTCCACGGAGGAGTGGCAGACGAATCCTACTGCGCCCACCTGCCCCGCCCCGCTGAGTTTGCCACCTGCTTCAGCCCCTGTGGGCAATGGCACGCCGGAGAATGGTCACCTGTAAGTAAAACATCCAGCTGTGTCGAATAGAAACAGATGTTTCCAACAATTTTCAAATCGTGTTGAAACACAATGAGCTGTAAGCACTGTTCGTGACGTCACTAAACCAGCATTTGCATGGAGTCAGTGATGAGCTGTAGTTTTTGCATGAATTTGCTTGAGTGAAAAACAAATTCCTTATACTATTTGAACCCAAGTGAGATTTCTTTGATTTACAGTTTATGGTGGGACCAACCTGCCAACTCTATATTGTCTGTTGATTTCTCACTCATCATGTTTTTCCTCTTTGCTCTCTACGCACCACAGCTGGTCGAGGCGGACGGCTGCCTTCTCTGTGCATAGTTTTGTGGGAGGACTTTTCTTGTTAAAAGGGAGTTTCCCATTGTCCCTCCCTAATTAGATTACATTTTAATGTCACATAATGTTGATTTCTACTCTTGTTGTATTCATGTTTTTAGTCTCATGGGGGCTTCCCATCAAAAGAACTCACCACGAAATACTGCAAATCTGTTCATGGGAACATCAGTGAAAATAACATTGCTCAAATGTAATTCAGAAAATGGAAAACATCCAACAAAAATGTCATGAGAGAGATAAATTAAAAAAAAAAAATCTTGAAATTGATCAAAAGCAAAATTTAAAAAAAGGGTAAGCAGTCATTCACTATCCAGACTTTAGGAGTATATAGAAAATGTTTGGTTACTAGTGTAACCACGGTTCTCTGCTAAGCAATATTCCACAGTGCTCGTGGAAGTGCAGGCATCCCAGAGATTCCTCTGTGTGGTTGATACCCAGGTGATGCCTGAGGGGATGGGTCAACCCACAAGCAGCTGGGCAAGGGCAAGACGCCACCAATGGTTACCTGACAATATTCAGTGGTAGCAGTAATCACTAATGCTCAGCTAGCAATAGCTAAACAAACATAAAACTCGAGCTACTTGATGTGTTAGAGTTATGCAACAACCACTACTAGAAGAATATCTCTTGATGTAAATATGTACATCAAATATAACTTAGTAGTTAATCCTTAAACTAGAAATACCCACATTAATGGTCTAACCTTGATGGTTGCATCAGCATAAGATGGATCATTTTGGCTCAGGACCGCTGAGGAGTGCTTGTGATCTTTGTAGGGAAGAAAGCAGGTATGCTTGGTTTGGGGTTGGGGGCTATTATAAAGGGGGTTCTGGGAACCTGTGTGATTGGTGATTGGTCTGTCTTGGTCAGACTAGTAGTGGTGGTGGTAGTGGAGCTTCCGCATTTGGTCACACAAGATGGCGCTTCTCATGGTGCAACACGTAGCGAGGTTTGAAACATTGATTCTTACTTAAGGTATCCAAAAGCCCACATTTTTCTGTCTTATAAAAACATCATATAGTTCTCAGAGCTTTGCAGAACATGCAGTAGATTTTCTTTTTTCCAAGCATTTTTTTTCTCATTAAAAATCACAGCTCTTCTATTTCACCTTTGTTTTTAAAACTCTTTGGCTCTCTTCCCACACCTTCCCACAGTGTTCAGTGACTTGTGGTGTAGGAAGAGCCACCAGACAAGTGGTTTGCTCCAACTACCCCCAGCCAGTGGACCAGTCTTTCTGTGACCCGGATGAGAGGCCCGTGACAGAACAGGAGTGTACTGCTGCACCCTGTCCTTCTGTTTACCACCGCCAACGCATTAATGACCAGCCCTACGAATATCCTCAGGATCCAGGACGTCACCCAGGGCACAGCAGCTGGAATGTGCCTTCAGCAGACAACCAATGGAGGACCGGACCTTGGGGCGCAGTATGTTCAGCATGAGATAGTTGAAGAAATAGCAGGGTTCAAATATATTTTGTCAAGGTTCCTTTTAATGCACTTGGAGGGTTATTAATGTCTT
This sequence comes from Haplochromis burtoni, assembly GCF_018398535.1. Lineage (NCBI taxonomy): Eukaryota > Metazoa > Chordata > Actinopteri > Cichliformes > Cichlidae > Haplochromis > Haplochromis burtoni. Next base: position 84,133 of record NW_024582633.1, read on the forward strand.
TTTTTTTTACATACAGCAAAAGTAAGCTTTCATATTAATGTAGAACCAGCAGTGTATATACAGGCCATGCCTATATAACATGTTGTTGAGAGACCTGTGTGTGTGTGTGTGTGTGTGTGTGTGTGTGTGTGTGTGTGTGTGTGTGTGTGTGTAAACACATTCTTGCGAACACATCTAGTAGGAGTGAGGTAGCAGATGTTTTCATTTCCCAGGGCAGAAGGCCATACATGGTAAAGGACTTTATGGACAGCTTAAAAGGAATACTGAAGGCTGCAGTGTATACATAGCAAATGTTATATTTCATGTCAGTGTCAGTGACTGGTATTTAGCAATACCAAAAAAACAATATGGTATCAAAAGTGTTGTTTTTGATGGTCCTATTAACAGATTCAAAAGGTAGTGCCTTGATTCCTTGGCTGAAATTAGTTCAGCATTAACAAATCCAAGTAGTTTGAGGCAGTTGAGGCTCTTAATATACTTGGCTTTGAATCGCGTTGGCCCAAATTCAGATAGAATGCCATGTTTCATTTCTTCTTTTAATCCTTTTAACCTTGTTTGGTAGTTTTACGTCTGCATAGTGTTTGCATGTGTGGAGGAAGGTCAGTGTAGGTGTGGTTGTCCCTGTTGGTAGTAGTGTTATTGTTAATGTTATATAAAAAGAGCTTTTTACATGCATTTGGCATGAAATTGCTCATGTGTTTCCAACCAGTTATCAGTGTGAAACCAAATGCAGTGTTACATATGGGTCACTTTTACTCAGATTGTCCCTAGTGGCATTATGTATGTACTCTTACACTTCATAAATAATGGGTGCGGTGGAGACTGAAAGTTCTTCTTTAGACTCATCTAAACATGATACTGCTGCAAATAGATTCTATAAAGAGATTTTACATTTGTTTTATGTTAGATGTCAATTCAAGAGCTTGGTAGTCCAATCATTTTGAATTAATCATAATCATTGTCTGAATATAATTGCATATTTTGTGTGCTCTCCAGTGTTCCAGCACCTGCGCAGGAGGCTTCCAGAGGCGGGTGGTTGTTTGTCAGGATGCTGATGGACGCAGCAACAACTACTGTGATGAGAGGGTTAAACCTGCTGAGTCCAAGAACTGTGATTCTGGGCCCTGTCCTCTGTGGAACTACGGTGTTTGGGGAGAGGTGAGACCATATTTATAGTTAGAAGTGCAGTTCGCTCATCTCTTTTGTTTTCCATCGACCATTTATGCGATCCTCATTTTTGTTTGTGTATTTTTTATCACACAAACAGGGACTTGGTCTAAAAATCTGGTAGTCATGTCTCTGTAAGTCAAAGCAAACTGATCTGGAATCCGAAAAACAGAACATTTTGTTTGCTGTTCCCCTCAGTGCACCCAAACTTGTGGTGGAGGGAGGAGAACTCGCCTGGTGGTATGTCAAACGCCCAATGGACAGAGGCTCAATGACTACAACTGTGACATCCTAGACAAGCCACCTGACATGGAGCAGTGCAACTTGCAGTCCTGCCCAGGCTCTGCCTCCTGGCACCGTGACCCATGGAAGCCGGTATGATAGTACTAACTAATTTAACTTCAGTGCTTATTCTTCCTCAAGAGAGGTGTGTGCTGCATTTACTTCAGATCTGCGTTCTCAGTGTGTTTTCAGCCTGAAACTATCAAAGGTTCTGAAGCAAGAGCTGGGTTATCTCGCACCACTGTTGCCTACCCAGCTCGAGCCCACCCAGATGGGCCCTGCAGTGGCATGGGGCTGATTACAAGTTAAAAAAAAGAGGAAAAACATACCCAAAACAATGCTGCTCCACTTAGGGAATCATTAAAAACACATGGATCCCATTTATGAGCCAAGGCTCCAAATTAAAACATATAAATCAGGACAGTGCTGTCTAACAATGCCATATATTTCTAACTCCAGAAAATATTTATTTTATACATGAGGCGTGAAGTAAACGATTTATGTTGTTATTGCTGTCTTCACCCTGTGCCCAAAGTACACAAGTGTATATTTGTGTATAAGAGTTAATATTATGACCTTTATTGAACAGCAACAACAACGACTATCAGTGCATTTTGTATATGTATTTTTGTACAGTATGATGATATTTTGCAAGGAGCTGGTTATATTTAATATTTCGCTGGTGCTCTTGGTCAAACTTCTCTTGTCTCTCAATGAATAATGACATTTTGTACAGAGGAAAATATTTTCCATCATTTGTTTTGACTTACATTTTAATGCATCTCTGTTGGGTTAAACTGAAAATATATGCAGTAACGTTTAAGGGAAAAGAGAGAATATCACAAAAGACGTAAAAAGTCGTTTTGGAATTATATTTAAGACCTAAAAAAAAAATGCAAAGTTTTTCAACAACAGGCATTATAGTAAAGGTTGTTTAATATATGATGTAATGTATGTCACACAGGAGAATTCCATACTTTCCAACAGCTTTCAAAGACGTGTCCCAGTTCTCACTGTGTATACTTCATCTTCCAGTTAGAAGGGGATACGTCATCATAATAAGGTGCTAATAACTTAATTTTAAATATTGATGACTTATCGGTATTGTGAAGATTGAATTTTTATCATATTTCCAGGCTTAGAAATAATTTATTTATTCTGTTTCTGGTTGATAGCATCAGTTCAGCTTAGTCAGTGTGCAGTAAATCAAAACCATTGAGAAGTTCATTATTATTGTGGATCAAAGAAAGCACGCAGATACCTCCTTTGTGTAAAATTACAGTCGATTGTTGTTTCTCTTTCATCCTTTGGCCAGTTTTATTTCTGAAGGATTTCGTTCAAATGAATCATATTTATTTGTTTACAGTGTATTATTAATTGTTGCAGCTTTAATATTTTGTTGCAGTTTAGACTTGTGTAATGCTTCACTTGAATTATTTGACATTTTTCACACGTCCGCCAAATAATTCTGCATTTGGAGGGTTATTAATGTCTTTTTTTTTTACGTACAAAAAAAGTAAGCGAAGTATGCAAAGACCAAATTCTGCTTTGGTCTTTGCATTCACTCTGCTACACTGAGAGGCAACACGTTCAAAGAGCCACATCATTTCCAAATTCGGCTGTCAGGTGAAAAGTATGTTCTATATTAGCATGAAGACTAAATATTATTTCAGAAATATGTTTGCTGCTCTTATTGTTCTAATCTTTAAAGAGCAACTAAACACCCGAACCTTGAAGCCATTTTTTCTTTAACGTTTCATCTTTCGTTAGTAATGTTGAAGTGAAGGCGTGTTTGTGTCATTACAGGTGCAACTAGGCACACATTCAACCTTAATATGGATGAAAGACTTGAAATGTTTAACTCAGTAAAAGACAGCTCTTCAGTCAAGTATTAGTAACGTAAACTGTGAACACTTTGTAACTTATCCAGGTAAACACAGAGCATTTGCCATATACAGTCTGAGTATGTGTTGGACTTACACACCGTGCAGGGATTGAATCTATATTTGCAGAGTCAGGCTTCCACTAATGCTTAATTACCAGTTATACACTGTGACATGTGTAAATCCTCCGAGTTACATTTGGATTAAGCCAAAAAATTATCATGACAAATATTTCAGGTGAAGTGTTGCAGCTTGGTCTCTGTTTATGTTGGTATCCTTCCCAGTGGAGGAGGATCGCAGTCTGCCTCTTTTTGTGGGTTTTTTTTTTCTTTTGCTTCTCTCCCTGCGTATTTGTGTGACGACTTTCCACTACAACCGAGACTCCTCACCCATGGCAGTTTCACTCCCAGTCGTTTTATTAAAGTCTGTGGTGCAAAGTTGCACAAACCCAAAGGGCCAACTCTGCTTTATTTTGCATATTTTGGTACGTTGTTGTGCTTGTTGCTATTTATTTCATTCACATGCGAAATATATAAATATGTTAAATTAGCTGTTTCCAACTGTAAAGAACATTAAAGAAACATAACTGTGAAATTTGTGTTGTTTCTCACTGTAATGTTTTATTGACAAACAAACAACAACAAAAAAATAACTCTGGACTTTAGTGAATGTCATAAAGCCAAAATGTTGCACGAGGAACAGCAAGACACAAAAAAACACGTTGCTTTGCAAGGGGTAAGGTAAATAACAACTGACTTTAAAAAGAGTTTGTTTTCATGTGCACTGACTTTTTATATACAGTACATTTATATGCTCTACATACTGTGTACATGCAATACATATACAGTTTATGTACAAAGTTAACGTACAGCACCCCATAGAAAAGATGTGATCTGTGGGCCATTAGGGGTATTTTGGTATTTGACCCTCAATTTGACTTTACTGTTTTGTTTTTCAGTAATACTTTAAATAATTTAATCTTTGGGGGGAAAACTTAAACTCTGATTCTATAGTATCTATAGTGTTTCACATACCTTGGCACATTACAGTGTAATAACACTCCAGGCCCTTTTCCTTTTATGTGTTTTAACATTTTCTTCTCTAATCTCTTTGGAGAAAAACATGCAGAGTCCAAATTAAACCTTAGCGCTGGGTGGCACATCTGTTTACCATTGTATTAATAGTGCTCTCTGTAATGCATTTGGCTGGAGACAGTGTAATGTTATCTTTTTTCTTTTTTTTAAACCGCAACAATAATTGGTATTAATTTTTTCTGGCAAGTCTTGTTTAGTTTTTGGAGAAAGGAGTAGAAATTCTGAAAAAAAACCCCAAACACTGTTTGCAAAATGCAGGCAATTATAATCTTTGAAGTACTGTCAAACTCTATATTTAAATTAGTATTTCAACAAAGGCTTCAAATAACCCACAATATGCCAGAATTACTTCTTTACTTCTTTCTTTAAAAGTAAACGATTATTTTAACTATTGACCTACAAAGCACCAATGTACACAACACAATAATCATTGAGTCTTTTTCTATTCAAAATTACAATTACCTATTCATCTTCTGTAATGCATAAACTCTTATATAATTTAGGAATTCACAATGATTTGAGAGGCTCAAAACACACTTATTGTTCATACAAACAAACCTTTTTTGTTCAGGTGAAATAGGAGACGCTTAAAGGCCAGATAGAGATCAAGCAGCATGGTGGGGAGGTGGGGGGCAGGCAGTTGTTTTAATTAACATTTCCAATATTGCTCATGGCTTTGGATTTATCTTACCTTATGTAAAAGCATCTTACCTTTGTAGTATATACCAAATCTTCTTTTTTTTTTTATAATTTTGAACCATCAGCAGTAGTGTATATGTTAGTTGTTATATGTTACATAAATCAAATATATTCAAACGTATCCCGCCTTTTTTTCTGTCAAAACATTTCATAAGAGACTGTATTATTAAAATCCTTGTAATCTTGCAGAGACACCCTTAAATGCCATCCATTCTAATCAAGCCCTCTCAATATATTTAAACCAGACAACAATCCTGGAAATAAACCTGAGTACATAAGAAATATTCATAAATGAGCTCTGCCTCTCTCGCTCTCTGCCTCTCGATTTATAAAATGTTTACACCCTTAAACTGACTTTTCAAAACTCACGTTTTCAGATTGAGACTTAATCTTAGACACTAATCTTGCTTGTTGTGCCCTTGATTTCATTTTTGTTTTCCTTTTTGGCACCTTCTACATATTAAAAAACATATCTTGATAAATTCAACTGTTTACTTGCTTCTTCACTGACTGACTGACTGACTTAAGTGTCTTTCCATCAATCTGTTGTAAGTAACCAGAAAGGTCTGACTGATCAGTTACTGTTAAAGTCATATTCATTTTCCCAATACACGCCATCAGAGAGTATTTTAAAAAGAGAAAAAGACACAAAACAATTACCACATTTATTGCACAGGTTCCGGATTATAGGCACACAGTTCAACATAAACTTTTAGGAACATAAATATCATTAGCTAATGGTAATTACCTTAAAAGCAATCTTGATGTCAGCTGGGTGTAAGGACCAGTGATACGGCTGTGTTGCACCACTTATGTGATTTATGCCTGTTTGTTGTTAACAAAAACATACCACTTCCCGTCGAGTGTGGGTTTCCATGGAGGGGGGATCACAGTAAAGCGTCTGCACGCTAATCATGCTGCTTCAAATGAAATCCACATGTAGAGCTTCGACATACTTGACTCCAGTTTGAGGGCAACAGGGGGAAACATCAAACCTGTCACTTTGGGGGCAGTTGTTTGTGACATCATCAGATCAGCCTTGTGATTCCTTATGCTGCCCGTGTGCTAGTTGAGTTTAGGTTATTAGAGCAGCGGCTTCTTGGTGCTTCTCACTAGAACAATCATTGCTGTGTGTGCTAAATTGGTAAAAGACTTTAACATAAAGGATCAATCCCTGGGGCTTACACATTTTAGCAAACCGCTAAGATTTAGGTGGCACTGACGCTGTGAGATGATATCAGAAGATATCTTTGCAGGTTGCTGCACAAGTATCGTCATGATCTAGTTTAGTTTAATGAGTAGTTAGGAGAAGTCTATTAATGCCGTTCCTGCTCCTGCTGAAGCACAGTGAGTGTGTGAAAGCTACTGAAAGAAAATAAAGTGCCCATTTAGTGAGCGTAGCTGTTGTGGGTGATCCAGCTTGGGAGCTGATGCAGTGAGATGAACAGAGAGGAGACAGGGATTGAAGGTCTCTGGAAGCATTTAATTTGGTCTTCTCCGGGCTGGCTGAATGGCAGAGAACATGATCGTGTTTTCACACAGGTACAAAACATCTGCTTTTTTGCATTCCTTTAAGTGAAGCACTGTGAAGTGTTTTTAAACCCACAGGAGTTACTTCATAGACTCCACTTACATGAAAAGTCCTCTCACATGAGGCTACCACCACAGACTTAATGGGGCCTGTTCATGTTTGGGCATGTCGATGCTATCAAGTGATGAAGTGAAATGGAGCTGTTTCCCCTCTTGTGGGTGCGATAACGATTGATACTGTGTTCTAGGTCAGTTTCAGTAACAGAGCGAATAGCGCTTTGTTTCAACTTTTAGCTAAAATAAAAACCTTAATGTTTTTGATCAGACTCTACTGTAAGTGCTGTATCACCACCTGGTAGTTCTGTTTCTTTTTGAAGTTATAAAGGATGTTAATTCCACCTCACCACATGACCCCTGCATGATGCATTTGGATTGACGGAGGAACTCTGAGACCTGACTATTATCTGTTCTCCTTTATTGTTGTTATTTACTTTCTGTATTGATTCCTATTGTATTTTTTCTCTGGTGGAAAAATTTTCCTTTGCTAAGAATTGATACCATCCTTGGACTTGGCTAAAATGAGGTACAGTGTTGGAGAGCTACAAAACAAAAAGAAAATGATGGTGAAAGAGAGAAAAACAATTTATAAGGTAAACAAGGCAATATCCACACAAAGGCTAAAAACAAAACTGAATACCACTTTGAAAATATGCATTAAGTGTAAGATTCCTTTGCATCAGTTCCTTGTACATTTCTTTTTCCTAGAAAAAATTGAAAGGTTCAGATCTTTCTCTTCTCTGAGCTTTTCCATACGTTGCTGTTTGTAAAAAGAAAAGCAGCTGCGTAACATTTAGCAGGAAGAGGAAGTTTGACTTGGCTGCCCCGTGTCACAGGTCACTACTTTATGACTTGTAACTGATCTGCTGTTTGTGTTTTTCCAAGTTGTGCCATCAAGAATTTGCTTTATTCTTATGTTTATATGACTACTCTTCATTTTTGGCTGTGTTCATTATAGCGCTCATTGCAGGATGTTTAACAAGCTCATTGAGAAATGTCTCGGTGGAATCTTTAGAGTTGGAAAAATTGACTGGATAGTCCATTTTTTTTCCTTATGTCACTTGTTATATTCTATCTGAGTGGTGTTGACTTGAAAAGCAAACGGTGTTGGAGACTGTTGTACATGCCACTCAACCTGCTGTTTATTTAACACTTTATGGCAAGTTCATACTTACACGTTTAGGTCAGAATGTGCTTAGTTTTAGCCATTTGGAAGTTCAATGTGGATCTTGCGTCAAAACGTCTGTGAAAAACTGGATAGACAGAAATTGTTTCCAAATTATAAAGTCAACTACATCCATAAATGAATAATATGACAAAATCAACTTCCATCATTTCAAATTCATCACTTGTTAGGCCAATATATTGAACTGCATTCTCATCTTCATATACTGTATGTGCATTGTCATTGTTCTTATTTCAAAGCATCTTATAAACTTGGTTGGAGTTGGATATTCAGTATAAATCAATGAAACTAGGATGAAGAAGTCTGATTGGGTGTTTTAGCCTGTTGGATAGAAAAGATCTATGACTCTTGACATTCTTTTGCCCCATGACGCCACTCTTACCAGCTGTTCCCATGTTGATAATATGTGTTGTTTTGGCTTCTGTCTCTGAAACCTCCCTGCAAAACAAGACCATGGACAGAAAAGCCTGAATGTTCTGTGACACCACGTCTTCCTCTTCTCCTTATCTGAACTTGATGTGTTCAGCTGCATGCCAAGAACATAGTTACTCAAGACATGTCGCTATGTCAACTATGTCAGCGTTTGGTTAGTTCCCACCTATTAAACTCCTACCAGATTAAGACTCTGCTGGGTTAGCGTGGTTAATCAGGACAAGTCAACTTTGCTCAACTGAGGGATATTTTATCACTCAGCCTTGACAACATGTGCTTGAGAGTATGATTCCACACGCTGTTCTTCCTCCAGGTCAGCACTGAGCTCCTTTGAAGACTGTATGCAACTACAGTTTGCCATATGCTTGGTATTACCATCCCCTTGCATTGCGAGCATGCTGCAATGTGATTGGAATGCAACCATGGTCCTCACATTTTAAGATGTGTACTCAGTTAGAACCACTTACTGTAATCAATATACAACACCATAATTGTCCCTGTCCCTCTATTAGGATTTGTATCTACAAAGCTATTTTAAACACAAAAGATATACTTTTTTGTCCTATGATCCAGTTTGTTTTAATTTTAAAAAAGCTACTATGATGATATATTACACTAAGAAAAAAGATGAAATTCTGGGATAAACCAGCATGCAGATGGATTTAGGAGGAGGTACATAATATTTTTCAGTTCCAACATAAAACAAACCTGAATTCTGCTTTTATTGCCAAACAAAACCTCTTCATCCCATAATTATAGTTCAAGCAGCAGTAAATGTTTGCTGCTTAAGGCCATGATGACAAACTAGTCTGTCTGAGCGAGGTGGTTACTTGGTTTTGTGGAATATTCTTTCCTCTCCACAAGGTACTGCAAGGTCATATCCATTTATTAGCAGTGTGACACATTTTTAAACTACAGTCAAGGTTCCCTGGGGCGTTTTAACAATTTCCATGTGTTCTGTTGGCTTACCTGTTTAGATTAAAGCAGTGGGTTGGGTCATCTCGAGGTTTCTGCCTGCCAGTCCTAGACAAAGGCATTGATGCACAAAAAGGTATCTGATATCAGTTTGATTATCCAGTTGGAGCATCCGTATGAGATCATAGTGTTCACTTAATCAAAATCAGAGGTCTGTATTTTGTAGTTTTGTAGCATGCAAAAAAGGAGAAAAATGGCATGAATTAGCTGGGTTTAGTTTAGCACTCAATTATGCGATTTGTGGTAGAACTGTGAATCTTGATCAACTCAAAAAGGCTGCTTTAGAGCCACTAAGCAAAATAATGAAAAGCTGCCTCTTTGTTACATGTGGCTGTAAATATTAATTATGTCTTCCTCTGGAGAAGTTTTGTTCTGCATGGGGAAAAAAAAAGAAAACTTGTTTGACAAAAGCTGTTTTATTTGGCTGATTTCCAGCTGCCAAATCTAAAGCTGTTGAGTCGTTCCATTTTAGAGTAATCCACATCGTGCCTAAATGAACCTCACTGGATTACAGTGGGTTTAGCCCGCCAAATCATCTGAAATTAATTGCTGGGACAACGTGGGAGGGCAAATCTGTCTCAAGAGGGTTTAATTTCCCTCCCGTGTGACCTGTTGATTTATACGTTTTTCCCAAGGAACTGTGAACCTGTATTCAAAACACTGCTACACCTTAGCACACCTGAATAGTACTAGAAGTTCAACACAACTAATAAAACATACAGTACATACGTGGAGGTTCAGATGAAGCAATTTTTCATTAGTAAAATACACTAAAAACTAACATAAGTATGTGTGTTGATCAATTTTCCACCAAGAAAATAAAAAAACAGACATATTTTAAGTTTGACACTGTACAAATGCAGGACATAAAAGACAAGCAGCAGGCTGATTGATAGGGAAAATGGTCTTACCTGAGTGGGTGCTGGTGAGTGAAGCAACCCAGCTGTAGATCGCTGAATCAGAGGTCCCTGAGTCCTTGCCCTCCTCTTGCTCTCAGAGGTGAAACTGTCTTCTGGTCCCACGCGCTGTGCCAGCTCTCTGTGCTCTGTGTTATCGGCCATGATTAAGTAATGGCTGACAGATGAGGCTGGCAGGGTTGCGGGAGGAGCGCGATGCCATATAATGTCTTTTCTTCCACTGTTAAAACGCAGATACAGTTCAGCTGGGGGAGCGTAGCTCGTATGGCTGTGATTTCCTTTTTTTCCCTACCCCTTTTTTTTGCCTTTCTCTTTCTTCCTGCTTCTTTTACAAGAATGAGGAGGGGCCAGCCCCACTCCTCATCCCCCCCCCCTCCAACTTGTTTGCCTCTCTCTGCTCTTGTCTGAGGTAAAGGAGAGTTCTGTTTTGCTTTTTGAGTGAGCGTGCAGCAGGTATGTGAATCTGCCGTGCTTGGGGACTAGTCACTCAGGCTCTGGCCCTTGGCTTTGATGTCGTCTGTCAGCTGAGCGGGCCCTGTGTTTAAAATGCCTTGATAATTACAATGTGTATGATGCGTGTGTGTGCAGTGTCAACCGCTACCCGCACCATACTTACCAAGAAAAGGCAGGATGAGGTGGCTTTGTTGAAAGGCTTTGAATGGAGCATATGATTATTAGATTGTTTAAACAGGAAACCATTCCTCTACCTCCCAGAATGTGAAGAAAAAGACAAACTCCACATCTGCAAAGCCCATAGGTCACCACCTCTGAGTTATGCAATAATCTGAGATCATAATTAGAGGACAGTAAAATATAATGTTCATTATCTGGACTGGAAAAAATGCTCAGGCAAAATCTCATCTGGTGTGTTCGATTCTAGCATCTCATTTATTCAGAGTGGCCTTGTATACAGGCACTCACTCAGCAAGCAGAAATAGGCACCTTAATTGCTCTGTAACATCTCAGGCAAAGGCCATTTCAGATCTTTTTATTGGTGTGTCTGGTTTTTATTCTTCATGCCTTTTTTGTGTCCTCTTGTCTCATTGTCTAGATTTCCTGAAGTGTATCTAAGTTCCTTATTGGTGCCAGATGAAAGTCTTGCGTGTGCATCTACGGTGTGCTTTGCATTGCATCCCTTGTCCCCGCTTCCTGTGCCTCTGCTGCTCTAAAAGCAATCCCTGTGTTTACAGGTTCAGTTGTTTCACTGTATTCCATCAGCATGGCTGTTTAACATAAAGGTTTTTCGTCACTATTTTGGGTGGTTTATTTAAATTTGTTTTGGAGTGTGTGTTCAGTCGGCCTTTAGGTGTTGGGTCAAAGGGGTGTTCTTCTGTTGAGGCCTTAAGTTCTGCATTAAATGCGATTGTTTATGCATATTGATCTGAGGCTTTACAAGAGAGCCTATGAATGAGATTTCTGGTTAACAGAATGTGGTTGCCTTAAAAAAGTCAATCTCTTCTGGTTTTCAGTGTGGTAACTTGTGCTTAACAACTTTATTTTCAGTTGACTTACTTTTCGAGGAACTTCTGTACAGAAATGTTTACATGGTGCAATCATAAGCGTGAGCGCTAATCGAGCTATGAGTTGGACTTTACTGTGTTTCACTAAACTTTGTGTTGTTCTCTATCCAACACCCATCCCCCTTCCCTGCAATTTCCTCCCCAGTGTTCAGTAAGCTGTGGCAGAGGGACCAAACAGCGGGATGTAGTCTGTGTATATCAGAACCAAACCAAAATAGAAGAGAAGCACTGCAGTCATCTGCCCCGGCCTCGGACACAGAAGGCCTGTCGGGCTCGAGTATGCCCCAGTTGGAAAGCTAACAGATGGAGGGAGGTATGTTTGTTCTTCTTGCTATCTTCTGGGGATTAGATAATAACCAAAAGTCTCAGAGAGGCCATGCTGTGAGTAACTGCAGCTGAGGCACAAACACAAACTCTTTCTAGAGATTGCAGATGTAGGACATGTACACACAGAGCACCTGTCCAATCACCGCTCAGTTTGCTCTTTTTGAAGATTTATGTGTCATTCCCAAAAGTGTAAACTAAACTCTAAAGGCCAAGACTGTTTATGTACAGTACTGTTCAAAATTCTAACAAGCTTCAGAGTCGATAATTGTGTGATGACCACCTTCATTCCTCAACACAGCCTGAACTCTCTTAGGCAGCTTTCTTGTAATTTGTTTAAGAAGTCTTCAGGAATAGTTCTCAGGCTTCTTTAATGACATTAAAAGCTCTTTTTTGGATGTTGGCTGGATTTGGTTCCATTTTCTGTCAAGATTATCCCACACTGCTTGAATAATGTTGAGGTCCAGAATGTGGGGAGGCCAATCTATAACCGATAGCGTTCCAAGTGTGCTTGTACTGCGCTGGCTTTGCACATGGCGTTGTTTTTATTTATGCCTGATATGTCATCTTTTGCCCTCCACTTGTCAACTTTCCTCAGTTTTCTTTAAGACACATTGGACAGCATACCAAGATATGTCAAAGTTTGAGTTAATAGCTCTAAAGATGCAATTTCAAATTGGTTCTTAGTTTAAGTTTCTGCTATGTGTAGACACAAAAGTGGTTCATCCCTTGAGTTAGGTGCCTTTTTATTCTTGATCTTTTCATAGGTCAGTGTTAAATGGTTCAATAAACAAAAAAAGAAATACTCTATAAATGGTCAGGTACAAGGACTGGACTAAAGTGCAAAAAATAGAAAAACTTTGAACGACATTCAGAGAGCCTGAAGAACTCTTGCTCAAGACCACTTTAAAAATGACAAGAAAGTCTGGCTTCTTGGAAGCAAAATGTAAAGGAATGAGGAGTGACACGAGACTTTTGTGCACTACTATAGCACACTTAGTGTAACATTTGTGTTTGTGGTTTCAAATATTCAGGGAACTTTTTAAAATCCTATCTTAGAGTACAGTTCTTCTATGAAAGCTTTTTGTCAGACCACACACTGACCATGTGAATGTGAATCTGTCAAAATGAAAAGTGATAAACGTGGCAGCTGATGCAGCCAAGTTTGTGGTGCATGCACATGCAAACAGGGTGGGAAGGGGATAAATATCTGAATTACAGGAGGTTTCTGTACTAATTGGTGACTTGGACACTGAATACTTTCATAGCAGTTCATGAAAAGCCTCTCATGCCTGCTTGGAAAGTATAAAATGTAAATGTAAAATCCCCAAAGGTCCTGCAAGGCTTACATTTGCTCCCCCTTCACAAGACTCCTGCCACTCCCCACTCTTTGAGCCTTTCCTCCTCCCCTCTCACTTTTTCTCTCGCTGGTGTCTGGAAGCAATCATCTTCCTCCACATACCACCAGCAACCATGAAATCCTCAACTAGAGCATAAAGACATGTTTTATATCTTAATGTCCGTGCATGTGACAACTTTGAAACCTCAGCACCCAGTGCCTGAGTTATTCCGAAGCTACCCAGCACTCTCAGTCACCTCTGACTGCGAATGTAATAGACAATGTATTAGAGGAGCTGGGGGGAGGAGGGGGTGCTTCCCATTGGGAATCAGTTTGGTTTTCAAGGACAAAATTCTCTCCACTTGCTATTCGAAATACCATGTTACACATGTTTATTGTAAAGTGAAGTTGAAAGGACGATTCAGTGTCTTATTGATTTGGTTATCTTATTTTGAGTTTGGATTTTAGTTGCATGTTTCTCACAAATTATTGAATTATTTTGTTTTAATAAAATGAAGGTGAATGATTTTGTTTATATGGTCAAATCTATGTTTGCTTTAAAAAATGATAAAGAACAAGTTTTGCTTAATTCCACTATACGAAGCTTGAAAGTACAGGAAAAAATGCCCTTTTAAATGAAATGAGCTGACCCTTTAAACTGCTTACTAAACACTGTGATTAAAGAGCGCACACTTTTTAAAGCTGGGTTATGCTGTATCACTTCTAGAATCACTTGAACAGCAGGTTCTATTTTCATGCTTGACGCAAGTTTTTTTTGCTGTTGTTTTTGCTTTTTAAAGGCATATTTTGATCTGAAGGTCAGATTTCCTGCAGTGCTTTTTGTTCTTTCTCCAAACTCAAAGAGTTGAACCTTCACATCTAAGGATAAACTCTGCAACGATAACAAAAGTTGCAGCAACTTCTGGGTCGTACACTGATTTTTATGAATGTGTAATGTGTGGCGGGCAAGCTGAGAAATCAGCGTGGTCAGCTGAAATTGTGGTAAATGGCCTGCATTTGTATAGCGCTTTTTCTAGTCCCTAAGGACCCCAAAGCGCTTCACACTACATTCAGTCATTCACCCATTCACACACACATTCACACACTGGCGATGGCAAGCTACATTGTAGCCACAGCTGCCGTGGGGCGCACTGACAGAAATCTTACAGAGCGCTACCTTAGTATGCAGGCATGCTTCTCAAAGAACATCAAAGAGATGTCTGAGATAGATCTTTGTGTGATCCCAGATATACAGCTCACAGAATAGGAACAAACCCATTTCTGGATTCATGAAGTGCATTGAACTGGAGCATCAAAGCAGCATATCTTAACTCGGCAGACCAAACAAACGTTATAAAAATATCGCCTGTGAAACTTAGGAGAGGAAAACCAACAGAATTATAAGATGGATTTTGCTGTCTCACTTAAATTACTCTGTTAACACATATTTTCTTAGCATATTTGTTAGAATGGTAGTATGCAATACATAAGCATCTCAGAAAATAAGGGCAAATTCAATAAACCATTATCTAGTAACTGCCCCTTGTAGTGGCTGCTGCTGAGCAGACATTATATAGTCTTAGTTTAAATTGGTGAGTCCGTGATTTAGAGATTTATGAAGCACATGGTCCTAAAATGCAACTCAGCTGTCAGTTCTTACTACTGACCCCCACTACTCCTAAATAGTGACTTGTTCTAAACCGTACTCATGCACAATTTTAAGTCTAAACTCCAGGGCAACATACTTCCAATGACAAAGTCAAGGTTAATAACAAAATATGTTGTACAGCATTTTTCTCATGTCAAGGAAATTGGATTTAATGTGTAAAATCAGTGTGTCTGTGTAGGTCCTCAGTCATCCAGGTCATGGTAGTCTTAAGAGTTTGAAAAATCAAGAAAAGGAGCACACACATGTAAAGAAATCTCTTAGAACATACGGTTGACCCAACTGGACTTTCATCAAATCAGAGAAATCTTTGAAATCTTTACCCTCCACTCACATCTTGCCTCAGATGACCTCAACAGATCGCGTGAGGGTGGGGCAAGGTCACACAGTGGATTCACCCGTAACCCCCTGTGATGGTAATGACCCCTTTTATCAGACTTTGGCTCATCTGATGATACACAGGATCAATAGTGGGTCAGCGACCCTCAGCACCACCTCCGAAGTGGTCAGCTGCCACTAGAGGTTAAATGCTTGGAACTCTCCACCATTTGTTTTAAGAACCAAAGAAGCCTCTTGGATGAGAGGCGAAACATCTTTACGGACTTAAAGAAGTTCAGTCGCCTTCTTTTTTAAGCTTTTAAGACTGTGTCATCAGCTTAGTGCCCCTTTAAGGTTAGCTCTACAACAGAAATGAGTTTAAAAAGCCACAAAAACGAATACTTTGTATTTATAGCCTTATTGCTGCTGGAGAAAAATAAGCTTCCTTTAGAGTCATTTCCCACTTCTTGCCATGTTTTCGAAATGAGATGTGTGTTTTGTGTGTGTTTTACTAGTGTTCTGTCACCTGTGGGGTCGGAGTTCAGAACCGCGATGTCTACTGCAGGCTAAAAGGTACGGGACGAGTCCTCGAGGACCTGTGTGACGCTCGCGCGCGTCCTCCTACTGCGCGGCCGTGCCAAACTGCAGAGTGCACACACTACACTTGGGTCGCTGATGAATGGAAAGAAGTAAGTAACTTGTTTATTCTCTTTCTTCCTATCTGTGACGACGTATTTCCTTTGTTCACTCTCCAAGTGTGAAACAGATGTTCAGATGTTTAAGCATCTTATTAAAGCTTTTATTGGCTGCAATCTCCACTTTGTCGCTAACTCTCTCTCTCTGCACCATTAGATGGGCGTCCTGCATACACCCTTTATCTGTCGTGAGGGCTTTAGTGTTAACCATCGCAACTAAATATGATACAAATCAATGATATCCAAACTTGAGAGTACTGATGGCCATCGCCCCTTCTGTGCTACTGAACGGCACTGCTCTGTGTCACGCTAGCAGACTGTTTTCTTCCTGGCTCATCTTTCTTTAATGCGATGTGCTTTGTCCTCAAAGCGAGGCATTAAAAAAAGGGACATCCTGTAGGGACATAGCACTGCGTGAATCTTTGCAGTGTTTAGATCTCTGTCTGTGCTGCCGCAAAAACTTTGAACCTTCTTTCTCTCACAGTTTGCCCCTGAAATCCTCTCTGTTCTTATGAAATATAAAGAAAGTGAAAAGAAAAACACACAAATTTTGAAATCCTGATCCATTTTATGACTTTTAAGCCATTACTGAAGGGAAATCTGTTTTAACTTTTATCTTTAACACTGACATTGTCAAGAGCACATGTTTGGCATTGTGTTGCTGTTCCAGTTGTTACACAACACTCACTTTCCTCCATTTGTGTAAAGGTTTAATAGGGATGTGCATTTATTGTGCTAAAGGGATGTCCAGGAGTCTTAGAAGTTGATTTAGTTGCTGAAACCACAATCCATCTCACAACCCTGTGTGTGATTTTTTTTTATCAGTGTAATGCAACATGCGGAGAAGGCGTGAGAAGCAGGAAAGTGGTGTGCATGGATCCAGGAATGACACCTGCTCAGGGTGATTACTGTGATCCATTAGCCCGACCACCATTGCTCCAGCCCTGCAAAGAATCTCCTTGTCACTACATGTGGATAACAGGAGACTGGTCAATGGTAAGAACATGAGAAATATAAGTAATAAGTTTCAGTATTGGTATCAAATAATTCATAATTTCTCTAAAATGGAAAGAAATAATTTAGTGCTTAAGACTGAAGGAACTTTGTTTCATCTTTTTCTTTTTTCAAACAACTGTCTGAACCCAAAAGGTGTTAACTTAAAAATGAGATAAAAAGGAGAAACTGTGTCTATTTAGAGCTGTCTTCTTGTTTCTCACATACAAATATTCTAATAGTCATAGGGAGATCTGCTGTGTATGTACTAAAACAGCTGACAAGATGAAAATGTGGCATTTATTTCAAATTGTTCATTAAATAAAACACGAAAACGTTTGACATCTTCTGCTAATTTAATTGTCATCGTAATCAACTAATTGCTTCAAAACATCTGCATTTCAGTAGAATCAGGCTCATTCAAATGGAGAAGGCTTTAAAATGAGCAAGGTCATCAATTCTCATCAGCATTACCAATGAGGCCCCGTTCTACTGCACAAAAGCTTCTTCTAAAGCCAAAGCTTTTAACCCACTGTGTGTATTTTCGTGTGGCTTAGTGCTCTGCCAGCTGCGGTGTTGGCTACCAGCAGCGTATTGTCTCCTGCTCCCTGATGCCCACCTCTCCTGCTCAGGGTGTGTACACTCAGTCCTCCTTTGCCAGCACGAATTGTCCTGAGCCTCGCCCTCCTGGCAGCCGGCCGTGCCTCCTCACGGAATGCCCTCACATGTCCTACTGGAAAGTTGGCCCGTGGAGCAAGGTGAGTCAGAAAAGGCTTGTTAGACAGCAAGAAATCCTCCTCAGCTAATCACAGTTTTAACAATACATTTTGATGACTTGTGGATTTTAATAAATCTCATTTGTGGATTTGGACTGGAGCCTTTTTCACTTTTAGAGGGAATGAGTTTGTGTATGTGCGTGTTTTTACCAGTGCTCGCAGACCTGTGGAGCAGGAGTGATGGAGCGCAGAGTGGAGTGCGTGACCTCAAAAGGCCAAACGTCCAAACTCTGTCGTCTGTCAGAGAGACCTGAGTCTCAGGCTGCATGTCAGGAAAGAGAATGTGAGTGGTAAAATGTAATGTAATGGTCACTGTCGGTGCTTTCTGTGGAAACAACCATATCTGATTCTAAAAACTCTGTGTTTTGCTTTGTTTTTACACAATAAACTACTTAAAGGCTCTTGGAGTGATCACTTAGTGGAACAATAAACAGACAGTCAGCAGTTTTCTGCAAATTGTGCAGTCTGTCAGAATGCCTCAAGGGTTTCAGCTGAGCCAGGCATTATTGTGGATTTGGAAAGTGCTGTAAAACAGCAAGCCAAAGTTCGCAGGGTTAATCATTCCTGACTTAGATTCTGCCAAGTCAGGCACTGATGAAATTGAAAGGATATACTGGACAGTCAGTTCTCTGGTCAAGTATTAATCTTGACTAGCTAATCAGCTCAATATGAGCTCTGCAACACAAACAAGACAATTACAACACCTCAAGCTTGGGAAGATTAGATCCAAGTCACTATCCACTTTAGGGAGAAGTTCTTAGTTTTTTTAGCTTTCAACATTTTTATGCTATTTGCTGACAAAAGATTTATGTACTAACTTTTAAAATGAGATGGCTAAATACTCCAGCTTTTAAAAGCTGTCGACAGCTCCCACTGTTGCACTGAAAGCTCTTCTTCCTCACTCCCTCTCCCAGGCCAGTTGTTCAGTACGTGCCGAGAGGTCCAGATGAGACAGGGCGTGAGGATAGATGGCGAATACTATCTCAAAGTCAAATCCCGGATCCTACAGGTTTGTATGTTCTGCCAGAATTACTCCGGCACACGTCATGATTCAAGCAGCAGCAGCAGCAAACTCGTGGGATCTCATCCTTTACCTCAACATGTTTGCTCTTAGATTTACTGTGCTGAGATGCAGACTGATTTCCCCAAGGAGTATGTGACATTGCGCAGCGGTCAGACCGATAACTACTCCGAGGTGTATGGCCACAGGTGCGTATGATGTGGAGATGACTCGCTGTATGGTTATGCAATGTGTGAAATATGGTTATTGTGCTGTTTGCACTCAGTTCCCATATTTCTTTAAACGCACAGGTTGCTGAACCCATTTCAATGCCCGTATAACGGCAGCCGAAAACAGGACTGTGAGTGTAGGAACGACTACTCAGCAGCGGGATACACACTCTTCCACAAAGTTCGTCTGGACCTAAACTCCCTGAGGATAACGAGTGAGTAATTACTTCATGATTGCCTTACGCCGTGCACTGTATCGAGACCACACATGGGTGTTTTTTTAACCCTCACACGCCTCGCTCCAAAGCGCTAATGCCACATCCAGAGCCCAGTCCAAATGAAAGTAAGCCTTACCCCACGCTCTCTCCTCCCAAATCAAAATAATGAGATTTCAGCACTGTGTGTTCGTGTCCCTGGAGAGGACTTGAAACCGTGCCCGTCAGCACTCATCCATCCTTTTGCATCAGAAATAAAACATGTCCTCACGCTTGCATGCAAGCAATCATACAATTACAATGTGCACACATGCACATCTTCAGGCCATATTCCTCTGCTCATTATTCCACTCAGCTCCACCTGCCCTATTTTGTCCAAGTATGCTTTTGATTACATAAAACAATGTAGATTACTGTGCTGTTTTTTTGTTATTCTTTTGTCTTTGCATATGTGTGGGTGTGTGTTAGTGTGTGTTTATTATATTCTCAGGGCCCAAAAGCTGAGACACAATTATACTTGTGGCTTCAGGCAGATTTGTTGGAACCAAATTGCAGGACTGTGCAAGTTTGAGAGGCTTTTTCATCGCTAAACCTTAGCTACCAGGTTAAGTTTAAAATTAGGTTATGGTGAGAATAAAGGTAATGGGTAGGATTAGATGTTTCGCTTTTAATTAGCTTTAGGAATATCTAAGGAAAGGCGTTATGGCCATAAAAATAGGTAAACACAAGATGTGTCTGCATGAGTTTGCATGCTTGAGAAGCTGGATTAGTACCTACGCTATCATCCTCCCGTCTCCTTCATCTCATCTGGGTCCTTACAGCACATGTTCCCACACCCAGTCTGCGCAACACTCATTTAGTTTTCAGGTAGCTTAAAGAGAGCCGAGGAGAAATAATGAGTTAAAGATGAGGGGCAGAATATGAAGAGGTGCTAATGTGGTGTGCCTTTTGCAATATTGCAAATGTTACTTGCATGCAGTCAAACAGTATTTGAATTTCAGTAAACAATTAGAAAATGTAACATAAAGATTTCCTATAGGTAAATATGTTTTAAAAAGTAGGATTTTGCTAATTTTGCTTTAGATTTAAGCAAATTCACTATAGGAGAAAAGATGTTGAAAAATATCTTCTTCCAGAAAGTAAAATCTTAATTGTTGATACTCTACAGCCATGTGGTTTCAGTCAATTTTTTCTGCTTGTGGTCACTGTGACTTTAAATCAGTGTCTTTGGTATCTGTTTACCAGTCACAGACCTCCGGTTTTCCCAGACACCTCTTGGTCAACCAGTGCCCTTTGCTACAGCGGGGGATTGTTATAGTGCAGCCAAATGTCCACAGGTTTGTGAAAAAAAAATGAAAGACAGTTTTGCTTTTTCTGGTTGTGTGTTTTATATTCTTTTACCTTACCTGTTAGAGAACTTCTATGAAATAAATCCGTCTCTTTTGTGTTTTCAGGGCCAGTTCAGCATCAATCTAATTGGCACTGGCTTCAAAGTGGCTCAGGCCACCAAGTGGACATCTCAGGGCAACTATGTTTCAGTCAAAGTCCACAGATCGGAGGTAAAAACAAAACGTTCCAAGTGAACTCCTATAATGCTTGCCTTTAGTGTGGGTCATGCCGGGCAGATTTCAAGTAATGGATCACTGTTTTCATTTTGCTGGGGTGGACTGAGCCTCATGCTGGATCACTCCAGTTGTGGTGTGAGACTGTAGTGCTGAAATGTCATCAATGTGATTCACTGAGCAGGAATCCCTTCATGACATTTATGAAGATTTCATTCTCTGCCCTTTGCCCACTTTTCCTCTCTCATTTGTCTCTGTCTGTAGGATGGGACAAGAATCTACGGCCGCTGTGGTGGTTTCTGTGGGAAGTGCATTCCCCAGGCTCACAACGGCCTACTTCTTCAAGTCCACTGAGAGCTGTGCAGAGACCAAACCACCTAAATCTGTCTGGAATAAGATACTGGCAATAAGAGAGATTTGATCCTGCAGTCATCCGTGAGTGTCAGAGGGGGACCATTTAACAATTATTATCCCACAGTAATATCCTCAATCCCCAAACGGCAGCTAGAACAGACAGGACGCTATATATAGTGCAGTGCTACAGAGCCACCATCAGGTACTTCACCCAAACTACTAACACTTAAGAGGAGTCAGCAGTTGTGCAGACGTTGTCATGCACTCATGTGCTTTGGAGACTAAATTATTTTGCATGACGCAAATTGATTTTTTTGTATCATAACACGGGATACAGGACTGAAAACACTGGGAAAACAAATACAAAGACAGGAGGAAAAGAAATATCCTCCCAGCTGATAAGGAACTTTTTCCAAACTTAGAAAGACACAAAACACTTGGGCTCTGATCCAACTGATATGGTGGTCAGCAAGATAGTATAAAAGGAGACATGCTGTCCTTGCAATCCTACTGTGGTTCAAAAAAAAGGTCTATACGCAGACTATGGAAGAGTATATAAGGGATAGTTGTGTTATTTTTCTACATTGTGACAGATTAAGAAAAATGATGGCTACAGGAACTAGCTGCTTTGGTATATGTATGAGGGCATTACAAATCTTGTTCTCAGCAACAGATGAGCAGGAATGATTCCCATATGGAAAAGAAATGGAACAAAAGTAGTTCAGGTTCCTGTTTAAACGTATGTCTCATCCTGGGATTTACTCAGGAGGTGACCCCTTTTCCCATTTGCGTTTTCACTTGCAACACAATAATGAGAATAACGTATAAATCAAATAACCATTATTTTTTAACCTGAAAAATGTGAAAGGGGCCACTTGCATGAGTAATGACATAGTTTGAGACGTACAAACATTTACGGTCGGTGGAATGAGAAATTCTTATGCTTTTTTTGTTTTTGCGGCTCAAGACTCTGAAACGTATCAGCATGCAACTAAGTACTGATGTCCTTCCACACCTGTCTCATGTCAGAGGTCAAACGTTAGGAGAACATCAGGAGCCTTTAGAATAACTACAGATAACGTTTTGTTTTAGTTGTCGTGTACTTTGTGAGTCTGTCTGCTGTCATCTGTTGTCAGGTATTTTTAACAAAACTACTGAAACCCACATAGACAGTCCACCGACTGACACTGAGGCACGACTGTCAGAGTAAACACTAGTGCTGTGAGGAAATAGCTGAACTATTTCCATATTTCCTGGTGTTGAAGTACAATTTTGTCTGTTTTGTGCGTGCACGTGTGTTTCATAGTTAGATTGTTATTGGTGTTTCTCTTTGTCACACGAGTTCTCATCTGTTACACCTTGACACAGTATCAGGTGTGTGTATGCGTGCGCGTCTCACCTCACACCCACCGTTGGGCCTACTGTAGGTGCCTGCAAAACCCTACCTCTCATAGACATCCATACTCGGTTGA
The DNA here is from genome assembly GCF_018398535.1 of Haplochromis burtoni. Lineage (NCBI taxonomy): Eukaryota > Metazoa > Chordata > Actinopteri > Cichliformes > Cichlidae > Haplochromis > Haplochromis burtoni. Next base: position 106,819 of record NW_024582633.1, read on the forward strand.
GATATGTGTTGTAATATATTTATGTTTGAACATATTTATTCTGCATTGACTTGTAGATATGTTCTGTATGACGGTACAATGACTACTACCAACAGAGAAGCCATTGTCTGATATGTTTTGTCCGTTGTCTGCTAAAATAGGTATTAGCCTACTATTTGTAGCATATAACCACTAATCTTGAATGAGGATCTTTTAAAAGGTGCTTTTGAACTGGAATTACCTCTAATGTTGAGAAGGAAAACTGGCTTTGGGAATAACACTCAATAGGGCAGAGATTCAACTCTTTCTAGCAGACTCCCTAGGATCTCCTTATAGCCTGTTGTGGTCCTTTTATGAACAGAGCTAATGTTTTAGATGCAAGATTGCCCGATAAAACAGACCAGCGACTGTGCGAAGGACTCTCCCATTGAGCAACACTTACTGTAACGCATCATATCTGGCTTTTACCATGACCGCAAATACAACTATCAACCAACTGAACACGCGGATTCGCTAATGTTAAGCTTTAACCAAAGTTAGGCAGTAGATGCAGACTGTTTTTTTCCCCCCTCTCAGACAATGCCGCTTCTTTTGATTTAAAGAATGGCTGAAAATAATAAAAGTCAGTGAGCAGCTAGAAAACCTTTGGCTGTCATTCATTTTATGATGGTCAATTGTGCTATGAGGTCTGTATCAGAAATTTAAAGAATACTTGATGCACTGTGTGCTGTCAGTTTTGTAGAAATGTAATCCTGTTTTTGTTTTTTTGTAATAACCATTAAGATTTGTAACTTATGATATATGTGTATTTGTAATATTCATACTTGAATTGCAAACTGTGTGCTAAAATATTGAATGGGCATTGGTACTGAGTAGAGAAACGGTGTGCTTGTTTGCCATGCTTTATCCAAAGATGTTTAAAAGAATCCTATGTACCTACAGTATGTACGCAGCCTGTATAAAAGAAACAAATGATTTTGGTGCTATACTAATTGTACTATTACTTGTATGTCTTGCTACTACACTAATGTTAAAGAATAAGTAAGAATAAAACTTGCTTTCCAACAGACTCGTTGATGAACAAAGTGATGGTGTGGTTCTTTATATTTGCAATTTTCAGTTTTTATACTTTGCTATTTTCTTGCTGTTTTTAGAAAAGTTGGATACCAACTCCCTTTACGTTAAGACACGTGACGTTAAACTGCTAGGAGGGTCGGATCTGGGTCTCTCACATCAAGGCTCAATGCAGTTTAAAAATATTGATTTTAAAAAGTATAAAATCCCAAATCACAATCTATAAATATCTATACTCTAACACTATTACTAGTTAAAACTAAAATACTAAATTTTGTTTTATTTCTTTGGGACTTTTTATCCATGAATTTCTAATCATGCAAGTTGCAAAACAATTTTTAACCAAACTAAGTTGACAAAATCATTTCAATTGGTCTTCATTTTTGCAAAGTCTACTTTTAATTTTTATTTCAGTGAACTAAAACAATATGCAACATAATTTATATAAATAATCCTTCAAACAGATCAAGTCATTGCCCTGTTTTCTAATATAATCATGTGCACATAGATTTAAACTCAAAATCTAAGGTCAAACTCCATATACGTTCTGTATGCAGCAAAGTAAATATATTAAATGAAATATTACATGGCTGTATGAAGTCACTTAAAGCACGGGTCCTTCTTATCACTACAGCAGTTTCTGTCGGCCACAGAGTCAGCTGGATTCTAAAGAAGGGCAGCAGGTCAGCTCTGGCTGGGTGCTTTGCTCACCACATTGTGGCTCCATGTGGATTCACTTAGTGATGCGGACTGCTTTTCCACAACATGACTTTCAAGAGTTCAGTTCCACTTAAGAGACATATAAACAGAGCAAATACCTTTTAAAACCAGTCCTCACTAATATATATGTATTCTTGAGATCTAGAAACACCTTAAGCTGTCAACTACAGAGCGAATCATCAAAGTTGTGTCAAAATCCAGGAATGAGGTAAGTTTCATGTAAACCCCAGAAAGAAGTGGAAAAGTTCCTTTTCAGGGAATTATGTCACCAAATTCCCTTGGTAATAAAGGTGCAGGTACTTCAGGAAAAAGTGGAGTGCTTATATATAAGCCACTTTTCTAGGGCTCATTGCACCAAGATAACTTTGTACATTAAATGAAAACAGATACTGCAGTGCCTCAAGAGCTGCTTTGATTTCTTGCCAAAAGCCTGCTTTGGTTCCTAAAATCTAATCTAAGGATTTGGAATAGTCCTGAAGCACAACAACAACTCCCTTCAAGAGCAGTTTTCCAGTGAAATCAAGCTGTGATGAGGTCCTTTCAGACTTCCCAGGCTGTGGACGTTGGGAAAAAACTCCTCTTGCCTTAATGTTTTCATAAACCAGATATCGCTAATGATGGAGCTGAAAAACACAAACCTGTGCAGAGAATCCTCATAAAAAGTGCTAATGATTGATGTTGACCATGGCGCACTGTCTGCTTTGAGGTAACGGCACAGACATTCTGGTACAATCTACAGCTGCAACCTGCTCTAAGGGGCATATGCCAGAAGTAACTATGAAAAATAAGAATAAATCTGTAATAAAAACTTAATGTCAAATGTTTGTTTTATGTGTACTGTATGTCTCATAGTCCATTTTGCTCATAAAAGTGAGTACTTTTGCATTACTCTCATACTGATTAAGTAAACATTAAAGATGAAATAGTTATTGGTACAATAACCCCATTGTTGAATAAATCATAATATAACTTATATGGTCCTTATAATACTTGTTATTATTATAAGGAGTGACAGTCCTGCCAGCTAAGAACAGGAAACTGATGCTGCAATTCAAACGGGTTCACCAAAATTGAACAGTTTAATAGAAAATCAATGCCTGGTCTCATGAGTGTTGGTTTCTGCTGCAGCATGGTTGTTTAAATGTCACAGTGTACTTGAGTGCTGCTGCTGTTGATCACATCCACCGCTTTATGACCACAACATTTCACCCATCTTCTGATGGCATTATGTTACAAAGGAGAAATAATCTCAAACTGGTTTCTTGAACATGAGTTCACTGTACACTGAACCAGCTTCCAGTTTGGATTCAGGAGACAGAGACTATTTTTACTTTTAAGATTAGGCTTAAAATTTTCCTTTTTGCTAAAGCATATAGTTAGGGCCTTAGTTATGCTCCAATAAGTGTAGGCTGCTGGGGGATCCCATGATGCATTGAGTGTTTCTTCTTCAGTCACCTTTCTCACTCAATATGTGTTAAAAGACCTTTTCTGCACTGAATCATACTTGTTATTAATCTCTGGCTCTCTTCCACAGCATGTCTTTCCTGTCTTCCTCCTCTCACCCCAACCAGTCGTGGCAGATCGCCGCCCCTCCCTGAGCCTGGTTCTGCTGGAGGTTTCTTCCTGTTAAAAGGGAGTTTTTCCTTCCCACTGTTGCCAAAGTGCTTGCTCATAGGGGGTCATATGATTGTTGGGTTTATCTCTCTATGTTTTATTGTAGGGTCTACTTTGCAATGCAGTGTGTTGAAGCAACTGTTGTATAAATAAAACTGAATTGAACTGAATTGTGCTCAAATGGTCTCTACAGTCACCTGAACTCAATCCAATAGAGCACCTCTGGGATGCGGTGGAACTCAAAATGTGCATTATGGATGTGTTACCAACTTTGTGATGCTATCATGAAAGCCAAAGAAGTTACAACCCAGTACTAGGAAGATGTAACTTACCAACTTAACCAAGTGGTTGATGAGTGTGTGAAACATTAAAAAAAGTTAGTTTACAAGTTTACTACTGAGGCAAAGAAAAAAGTTTACATTTAGCAGTAGAAGAGCTACTGCATTTTTGCCACTTAAAATTACGTTTCAGCTATGAGAATCTGCACTGAAATCTAAGAAGGGATCATTTTCTGGCCAGAGAAACAAACATTTCCCAAACTGAGAGAACAGTGACCCCTACCGTCCACAACATAGAACTACACACATGAATCATTATGTCCATAATTACGAGGACTATGAATAATCGATTACTGTCATATTCGATTGCTTTTTTCCTCTCAGGTTTTTTTTTTAATGCAAAGTGGGTTTAAGTTACTGAGCATAAAATAGGCCCAACTACATTGCACAACTGGAACATTTTTGCTTGTCGTCGGTTTATTAATGTAGCCTACGAGAAAGTGCTGGACAAAAACAGTAAAAACAATGCGAAACCCCTTTCCTATTATTATTGTTGTTGTTATTGTTTCTTTATGTATACAAAATGTTTTGCTAAACGTTTGATTAAAATGCCTTGGAGTTCAGGTTTCATCCGTTAAGACTCATCATTGTAGGAAAAGACAAGTATTACTAACGACATCAGTGATTTTATTATTTACAGCTTTGCTTCAGTGGTCTTCTTCAATAAGGTGAACACGGGTTTCCTTATCAGTAAAAGGGGGATCTTCATGAAGAACATAAATGAGGTTTGAATATAAATATATGACAAATATTAAATGATTGAAAATTGGCAGAGAAATCTTTTAATCAAGTGCTTTTGATGTTAAATATTATTGCGGCTTTTCATATTTATTGTAGGTTTAAACTGTGGTATTAAGACTTTCACCTGAGATGGACTGGGTTGGTGCAAAGCCTATACTGCACCTTTACTGCCGGCCAGTAGATGGTGCTAAAGCATGAGAAAAACCACTGGCTTACCTCATTATGGCTAACATGTGAAAGATTAACTGTAAGTAAAGAAGCAAGAACAGTATATTCTAGACATACAGTGCACAGTTCAGTGTATCGTATACGTTCAATTTCAGTTTACTTACACAACAACATCACAACAGGAGTTGTCTCAAGGTGCCTTGCACTGTAAGGTAAAGACCCTACAATGATACAAAGAAAAAATATAAGTCACATATTTGTGAAGTCTTGTTTTTGATTATGCAAAGTCTTTTTTGTCTTTGTTGTGCGAGGTTTCAAATGTTCATGTACTCCAGCATTTATTTATTTTGTTTTAAATATCTGGGCAAATGCAAGTATGCACATATACTGGATAAAGAGTCGTGAGCACAAACATCCAATCTTCAAGCCCAGCAGTTGTTTCCAGTAAAAGCTTTTGCAGGAGTAGTACGAGGTTGTTTAAGCAAGCTCAAATCCCGTAAACCTCACACATAAACCCCTTTTCCACTCCTCACACACATCCTGTAGTGGAACAGTTGGCCTTGAACAGTATCAGTTTCATCTTTTGATGCACCATGTCTGTGTCAAAATCTAACAAACCCATGCACAATTTTGAAGTACTCTACACTGCCAACTGGGCCATCGGTCGTTGAGGGGTAGAAGCTGTTGGCACGTTGCCTTCTGGGCATTATAGACACTACTGTCAGGCTCTCTGTCAGCTCTTTTTAAAGAAATTGTGCCAGCTTTGACTTTAACAGGTTAAAGCTGAATGAGGTCATTTTTAGGTATTGTGTTACATGTCTAAAGTGTCCACTTTGTAACAGCTGCATGCGATGTGTGGGGGATTGCATCCTTCGTCCAGCATTGACCACCTATTCACTGGTATGCTGGGTGGTATGTTGTCAGAAATGGGCATAGTGCAAGCGAGGGGAGGGGGGTATGGAGGGGGTGGTTGCTTAGCGTTGGGGCCCTGGGGTCCTGCAAGTATGTGCCAATAGCCTATGTGCACATGTGGTGTGGTGAAAAATGGACTTGCATTGTTTGATCCATGAATGTGAGACCCCAGCGTGACTCACACATTAGGGCTAGCAGTGAACAGAACACACTCCCTGAAGGATTTCCACTTCGGCTTAGGGATCTTCGTGGCATACAGCAAGGCTTTCTTTGACAGCTTTTATTTTGTAGCTCATATTGTTGTTGTTTGTTTTTTTACCCCTCGTTTGAAGCTCAAAGTTCTCACAGTGAAGGAATTATAAAAACCTGCTGAAAGTCATTTAATAAATGCGCACATTATGGCCAGTGGTAGTGTTTTTATTATAGAAAATACTTTCCCATTGTAAAACTTGGGCTGTTAAGAAGCCTGGAAAATGTTGCCCCATGTCAGCATACTTACAATGACTTGAGGCAAAGGCCAGACACGACTATAGCTGTGAGCTGTGGGCAGTCTTTTGTGATTGAAACTACTCACGATAAGAGGTGGGAGGGGGGGAAGCCAATTATTTTTAACAGCTTTACACTCCAATTAATCCAGAGACTTTTTACACACTGTTGTGGCTCATGTCACCAGGGAATATCAGACCTCTAAACAGAATGTCTCCTTTGTTTATGCATTTCACAAAAGTCAGTGAGAACTGCATATACAGTACAACCCACATATACCGTGTCATGTGATGACACAGAGAGCGCACAGTTCGAGCAGCTGAAACGCTTTCAGATTATTGTGACTTCAGCATCTTATGGGTTTAATGCTATATGAAGGGGAGAAGGGTGAAATTTATGTGTCTTCAATGGAAATGTTTGCAAAGATAATGAAAAACGATTTTGGAGGTCATGGGGGAATTACTTTCCAGGTAGATCAGAATAGATGAGGGGCATTTTTCTAATTCCAGCTGTTTTCCTCTGTATTCTACAGAGGACCAGCGCTTTCTTCACAAATCAGTAGCAGAGTAAGCTACTTTACTCAGTTAAAGTAACTTTTTGTTACAGAGTAATCACCTGTTTTTGTTAACAAAAAAAAAAGACAGAAAGAAAAATGGGGAAAAGGTGATTTACATGCAAACATGCATGGAATTACAGTATATAAGTCAAGGACAGCATTTGAAAGTCAGTATTTAGTAAGGCCACCTTCACTGTTTAATACAGCCTGAGCTCCCTTATTTCTTTAGTAGTCTTCAGGAATAGTTCTTCAGGCTTCAAAGCTCTTCTTTGGACGCTGGCTGTCTTTTATTTTGTTCCCTGTCAAGATGATCCCACACTTCTTCAATGATGTTGAGGTCCTGTGTTTTTCTACCCAGGTATGTTTTTCATTGCACTGGCATTGGTCTTTAGATTACTGTCTTGCTGAAACACTCACTGTTGTAACTCTCTCTCGATCTCCTCAGTGTATACTGATGACGATTTGAACCACAAATTTCAAATTTGGATTCATTTCTCCATAAGACCTGTTTCAGTTGATTTTCATTACAGTTGTTGTATATTTTTGCAACTGACAGGCCAGATACATCTCTCAGGTCCTGTGTCATGTTTTTGATGGTCACTACTTTCAGATACTGCTCATCTGCTTTATATAGATTTTTAGGCCTGCCATTTCTTATTTTCTCTTCTACTTATCCAGTTTTCTCAGATTTTTTTTATGTAAACACTGCACACCATGCTAAAATACGCCAAGTTTTTGGGTAATAGCTTATTGGGAATCACACTGTTGGTACAAAAAAATTCTGCACATCATATTGTGTTATCTTTGGCATTTATCATAAATTTAACTAAAGACATGCGATAAACGATGTGTTTTTACAACAGGCTGTTAATAATATTTTTCCAAAAACTCTGGAAAATTCTGTTCAAACTTTAAAAATAAGTTTTACAAAACTTTTAGAGGAAAGTCAGGCTCCTTAGAAGGAAAGGAGGAAAATATTTTAAAAAAACGAGGGGCGACTCAAGACTTGTGCACAGTAATTTTCATACCTAAAACATTTCTTGGTTATATCGTCAGCAGCATCTTTGATTAGTTTTTTAAAATTAGGATATTCTTAGAAAAATCGATACTGTGTCTTTGCATAGTATGAGCTAATGATGGCACTGTTGCCTTCAGCAAACATGCACTGAACTGTAGCTCCTTGCTACTATAAAGGGAAAGCAAAGAGTGTATCACTCTGCTCTAACAGTGGTAGGTAAGACCATTTGGAACGGATCTATCGCTGTTGGTGGATTGATCCATAACCTTGCATCTGACAAGTAAACTCAAATCAGTTCATTCTGAATTTGGAACCAGAACTTCTTTTTTTTGTGCTCAACTAAGTAATATGTTCTACTTTCTTGTACCTGAGAGACATAAACTAACCCATAAACTAAGTAAGATACAATCTGTGGACAGGAGGAAATGAGGGGAAAAGAATAAAAGAAATGTAAATAAAGAAATCACTTCTGTTGTAATTATTATTCATTCTGTCTTTGGAAAAGAGTGTGACCATGTTTAACCCACAAAAAAGCACCACTATCACTGCACTATTCATCCTTTAAAAGGCCCTCAAAACCTCAGCCATGTCCCTCCCCCAAAACATCTCCATCCCTTTTGTGTACCTGCTCTAATTGAGAGTCACTCCAAGTGATGCTGTCTTGTTCTGAACATGTCGTTCTGTCTGGACTACAGACCACAGACTGTACGTGTCTGGGGAAGTCTTTGTGTTTGATAATGTGCATGTGCTTCACACACATTTAAATACGACCACAGTCTCTTTCTCGGACACATACACACACACAAACATCTAATCTATTAGCTTAGTAAGAGGGGCACTTATTCCAGTTTTACTCGATGCTCTCTCTCTCTCTCTCTTTCTCTCTCTCTCTCTCTCTCTCTCTCTCTCTCTCTCTCTGATGCTGCTCAAACACAGAAAACCACTTCAGTACACCGGCATAAGCTCTCCAGCCTCATTTTGCCATGTGAACATCTTTATTTTTTACAATAATAAATAAGTACCTTCAGTTGTAGCCCATTGATATTATTTTAAAGTATGTCTGCAGTAGTATACACAGTGCTCATGACACTTTGCTTTGGGAAGCAGGAAAAATGATTGTTTAATGGGAAAGCTGGCCTCCAAAATTGTCTCTATTAAACTGGGTTTTGAAGAACGGTGCATTATAAGTATTTTGTCTGTTAGGGTTTCCTCTGGAATTTCTGCTTTACTTTCACAGTCCAAAACATGCAGACAAATTGCCTGTTTTGGGACTCTAAAATCCCAAATTACGAGCGTGAATTGTATGACTGTAAATGATTGCTTGGCAATATATATTAGCCATGGAAAAGATCCTTCTGGGGAGTGCACTCAGTGTCACTGCTTGTACTTACAATCCAAAAGGCTGCAAATCAGCAGCTATTTTATTGTCTGAAAAACAGGGGAAAGCATCACTTAAACAGATCCAAGTTTCTTTCTTTCTTTCTTTCTTTCTTTTTTTTTTGTGAACAAATCGGTTGGCTTAAAAAAACAAAACCCACGGCACCAAAACCCATAATTTTAAGTAGGGATGTGTTTTTCAAGTAATTAAACTCCTGTTTTGGGTGTGAGATGTGTAACAGATGGCTTTTTTTTTTTTCAAAACTGCAAGAACATTAAAACTCTGAACTAAATGCTGAACCTGTTCATTAAATGAGTCTTTTGTAAGACAGTAAATAGCTCACTGAGTCACAGTTTGCACTTTTCATGTACTGTTTGGGAAAAGCTTACGTGTTTATTAAGAAACACATTCGTCATTACTTTCATTTACTCACTGAAACACTCGTGGCTGTGTTGGCAGTTGCATCCACAGGTAGCGGAAGTTCAGCAAAATTACAGCGCAGATGCAATTGTTTGCACACAACAACGCAAAGTTGTTCACACTGCTCGTTAAAGATTTGGTTGAGTGCGGAGGCAGCAGGGGTGATTTGAGGGTTGAAACCAGCAGTGGAGGGAAATAATATGAGAGGCAGAGAGGAAAGAGTGAGAGCAGAAGGGAATGCGAGAGAAGGAAGATGAGAAGCAAATTTCAAATTTAGTAGCTGTGAGAGAAAGAATTTTTTTTGTTTGCAGTTTTGGTGGATGGATGGATGCATGGATGGATGGATGGATGGATGGATGGATGATATATCTACAGTGATGCAAAGAGGAGAACAGCAATTGTCTTCATAGGAAAAGGGGGTACAAAAAGGACTTTGAATATCTCAGTATTGATGCATGGATGTAAAATGACACAGCAAACATGGATCAGCTCTCATTCAGCTTTTGTTAAAACTGCTTTTATTGAGATATTTGCCATATTTTTTACCTTAAAATGTTTCAGCTAATGAAAAGACTAGGTTTTGGTATGTTTTGTAAAGGTGGAGTACATGAAATTTATGGCCCTTCTGAACCAAGCAAACTACCCACCAGTCATTTCTCTCTGCTGCTTCAGGTGAACCTTACTGCTACCACTCTAAAATTAATGATTGTTACCTACCTACAATTCCAAAGCTTTATTGTATTCATTGTAAAAGAACCTCAAAGTCTTGTTCCTTGGACCTCATGTTGGCATTATGCACATGGGCAGTGTTGAGTGAGCTATAACGTGTCATGCAGTATAAGAAAGAATAAACAGTGTTTCACATGTCTTGGTAGCAGCAGGATTTATTCAGTTTTAACACTCCATATGGTTGGCTATTGTAGCTCAACGGCATACCCCACCCAGCTGCTTGTGACACATTTTGCTGGCACAGAGTGCAGCATCAGAGGCCACTTTGATCAGACTGTCTGTCAGCTGCCATAAGGACAAGGCTTGACTGAGAAGAAGGCCAAAAAGACTTGTTAGACACATAATTAGATGTCTTCTAATTAGACAGTCATGCTTCATTGTAAGATTTTACATACTAATTTGCAGTTCTTTCCTGATAAAAAGCATTTATCACAGTATAGTAGATCATAAACCTAGATATTATCTGCTTCTTTGTCCTCTGTGACCTCCCCGATAGATAAAAAGGACACAAAAATAGGGCTTATTATTGCTGTTTTTCTTAAAGACAATCACATGTAGAGATGCCTGAATGACAGATGTGTTGTAGATATATATTTGATCCTGCTCTTGTGTTTATTTTTCTGTACATTTCTCTCAACCAGATGGTTTCCATAGCAGCAATTAATAACCCACACACACGCTGCAAAACGTACCTTTTTTTAAAGCGCTTATCTGTTGTGGTGATAAAATACTTTTCAAGAAAATTTTCCAGTAATGCCGCCTTTCGAAAGTGTTTGAAGAAACTGAGGCCACACAGCGAGGCCATTGGGGTGTTGTGCTGATGCTTTGTTAGATAGTCGCGCCACAGCCAAAGCAAAACCTTGTGTTGTTAGTTCTCTTTTGGACCCCTACACCTTTCTCATCTTGAACTATTGTTGCACGGGCCATCACTGACATGCTATTATTCCCGCATGAAAGAACACTGACAATAAGGCTAAAGGGATCCTTTTCTTGAGAGGAGCTAGGCTCATAGACCAAGACAAGGGCTACAAACTACCCAAAATCCTCTCTTCTGGGTGTTCCTCAGTAGGTATAGCTATTTGGCAGACTCATCTTAGATGTTCATGCCCTGCATGTCAAAGCAGAATGTCTTACTGTGCAAAATGTACATCATAAGTACATGTGTTGATGTCCTTATTCTTGTAATTTCATGTTGGCAAATACATAACACTGTATCTCCAAGAATGTTAGAGAAATGTTTGATCTTTGCATGAACGCTGAATCTGTGTGCACAAGATGCTTATTAGAGCAGAAAGCGGAATTTTTCCTCCATCTGATTTACATCAGGTGCAAGACCATGGAAGGGTAATTTTCGCTGATAGAAATATTTTTATTATAGAGTTCTAGTTGTAGTGGAAATGATAGGTCTACTTTACAGCATTTGCAGACTCCAGCTTACCCCCCTTATTCTTTTGTCTAGGACTGATTATCCTGGAATGTTTGTTTAGAATCATCCCCTGTATGGGAACGTCACCTGGAGTTTGTAGTAGTGCCCTAGATGAAGACGAGCTCTGAGATACACCTGGTGAGGGACAACAAAGAGATGAGATTAACCATCCTGTAAGGCATCTTTTAACCACGGATGACATCTCTCGCATGATCCAATCGCAGTCGAACTGAAAGTAAAGTAAGCAATAAAGATGCCAAATAGAGAAAACTCATAAAGTAAAAGTCAAAAAAATAAAGGTTGTCATTTTAAAACAAGGTCTGAAGTCAGCATTTAAAGTACTTTTTCAACTGCCATTTGTATTTACTATTTGATTCGTGGATCACTGTTCATTTAAACCCATTTTAAATTTGTACAAAACAACACTCACTTAGTGATTAAAGACAATTTCCAGTCAGTGCATGATTCTTAGACTAAAATAAACATGATCAGAGAAGCCAAAACAGGGTTTTGTACTGTAAAGCATTTAAAATTGTTACTCATAATGAGGAACAATTGTAAAAAGCACAACCAGGGTTTAGGTAGGTATCAAAACAAATGTAATTTAACAGACTAGTTCCTTTCACACATACTGTAGCCTCAGGGTATTAATTCATTTGCACATGTAGCTTCAGAGTATTCATTGATTGATTGATTGATTTAGCTAGCTTTGCACGCACTCCCCTCCAAAATAAAAATATTATGTCCTAAGCTTTTCACCTGTGAAGATTCACATGTTGATATGCATTCAGATGTGAGGCAGATGAAAAGAAAACAATATTTGTACTTGGAAATATTAAATATAGAATTCTTAATCATTTTTTAAATTCTGAAATTTCTTTGCTTTACTGAACTACTTGTAAACTTTTTCCTGCGGACAGGATGCAATGAACATGTTTTCTTTCACATTCCTTCCTGAGTACTAATGCTTGTAGAGATCCTTTCTAGATCTGTGTCTGACAAAGGGCTGTTGTTTTCCCAGCTTTTTCTCTTTTCACACGCCAGCTTCTCTGGCTCAGAACAGCTGCTGAGGCATTAGAATAAAATTAAGGGAATATTTTGCTTTCTGCTCACTGCTGATGTGGTTGTAACATTGATTCTGTTCTTCTCTCCTTCCTCCTGTGTGACCTCTGTTCCTCATTTCCTGGACTCTTACGGTATCAAGTAATTTATACATGCATTCCTAACCACAGCAAATTAATATTTTTGACTTATCTAGTAATGACTCAGTAGACATCTGTTGGGAAAGTCTGATAACAATCAAACGTTACCTATGTATTAACCTTGGTTTCTTGTTAAGGCGCAAGAGGTCTGGGACTCCTATTTGTGACAGAAACACTAACCTGTGAAGGTATAACGATTATAGATATTGCACAATGACTAATATGTTACAAGTACAACCCTGTACCCAAAAAAGTTGGAATGCAGCAACATGTCTCAAAAAATTCAGATGGGGCAACAAAAAATAAGTGGTACTAAAAGGAAACAGCTGGAGGAACATTCTGCAACTAATTAGATTAACTGGCAACAGGTCAGTAACATGACCGGGAATAACAAGAACATCTTAGAGAGGCAGAGTTTCTCAGAAGTAAACATGATTCACCAGTCTACAAAAATTGTGTGACAGTTTTAGAATAATGATCCTCAGGCTCAGGAAATCTTCCAGAAATCACTAAAAAGGACAAGGACCATTTGCCATGTTGTCAGCGCTCATCTCAAAAGCCTGCATCTCTGATTGTACAGTATGGTGGTGCATTAGTGACTATGAAATTATCAACGCTGAAAGGTTTGTGCAAATTTTAGACCAAAATGTTCTCATCCAGATCTTTTTCGGTGATGACCTTGCTTATTTCAGCAAGACAATGTTAAACACCATACTGCAACTATTACAACAGCACGGCTTCATGAAGTGAAAATTACAACAAAGAAGACCCAAAACAGTGAGAATCCTATATCAGACAAGCAGAGATGGGCAGTAACACGTAATCCGATTACTTTTTTAAAGCAACGAGTAAAGTAAGGGATTACTATTGCAAAAAAGGTAATTAGATTACTGTTACTTTCCTGTAAGCACGCTGCGTTACTGCGTTACTAAAACCGTGATTTTTTTTGCGAGAGTGTCTCATGACAATGACGTAAGCGAGTGCGACGTTCGTGGCAACAGCTGTGTGCAGATCAACAACGGATAATATATCGAGTGCAGGAGAGAGTATGAGCGTGCAGCGTTAAAGTGTGGAAGTACTGATTAGCGTCTGCTGTTCACTGCGTGGGAAGAAAACTTCTTTTTGCCGCGAAAAAAACCCTTAACTTCCGAGCAAGCACCGAGTACGCAGACTGCAGAGTACGCTACGACGTAATGGGAAATTCACAGACAAACTCGCGGATTCTTCAACTGACCACTGCGGCACACCTGCACCAGGGCAAACCTCCGCCTGCTATACAGGTGAAAATAGAGCAACAGGACCGCTAGTCTTTGATTTTATTTATTTTCTGCTGTGTTTCACTTGCATTTATTTGAAAGAGTGAGTGTAAACACAAATTTTTTTTTATTTTATGTGCTGGAATGTGCAGAAAATTGGTTTAAATGTTAAACAAATTTCTTCCAGTCAGAGAATGTTGCATATAATTTAATTTTTGCTTGATGCATAAAGTTAAAAGATTAAAACTAATAAAACAAGTTTTAAAAAGAGACTTTTCCATTTGATTACATTTTGTATGATGGATTATGCAGAAAAAGTAGAATTGGGCTGAAAGATCTATCGCTTTATCACCTCTTCAGGTTGTAAATTGTGTTTTTAAAAAGTAACTACGTAACTAAGTAATTAATTACTTTTGAACATAAGTAATCAGTAAAGTAACAGGATTACTTTTGGGGGGCAGTAATCAGTAATTAGTTACTGATTACTTTTTTCAAGTAACTTGACCAACACTGCAGACAAGAATGGGACAACATTCCTCTCCAACGAAATCAAACACCTGAACTCCAAACTCAGGTGTTAAGGACTGTTGTTAAAAGACAAGGGGATGCTATGCAGTGCTACTTCCAGTGTTTTATTTTGTTTTGTCTAACCTATAGCCCAAATTCACCAAAAAGAAAAAAAAAAACTAGACCTTTATGCGTGTCTGTGAACTATTTTGCCTCCAATGACAAGTTGTTTTTGGAATTTTGTCATGCTACAGTGATTTGTGAATTGCCTTTGATTAGACAGCCTCCTGAAACTTGCAGAAGTCTTTCTTCTTAAAACATTCTTTAGTTTTCAGGTAACCAAAATGATTAAGACACGTTTTTCTAACTAGTTTTTACAAGAACGTTGCAAGGAGCCACACACCACCTGGTGCAAACCAGTGAAGGATTATTGCTTAATGCAGCCAACATCATATTCAGATGAAAAGGTTAATTTCCCTTTAAAGACATAATCTTTTAGCGAGAAATGTCAGAGCTGGTTAGAAACACAGTGTACACTGAGTAGTTCTTTGACATGCAGTGTATTTGAGCTTGCTGAAGTCTGGAAAGTATTCTACTTTCATAGAAAAATAAAATCAGTTCTGCCAGATCTCTCAGCAAATTTGTAAGATTGTGTTGCACTCACCCACAGACTGTGCAGAGACAGCCAGCAGACTGCATGTGCTGCGTGGGGGAGCGAAAGTGTGAGGTGCACAGATGGAGAAGAATAACATCAATAGGACTGGTGCGCTGACAGATTCTGTAAATCTGATTTTTAATGAGACATTCGAATAAAGAATTTAACAGCACTTTTCTCTTATGTATACAGCAAGACCACGAACTACAGTTTCTACTTACTTTACACGATGAATGATTTTTAAAGGCAGTGAGTCACTTTGAGGGTTTCTTTTTCTAAGAGTAATTGGCCATGTTTCCTTTTCAATAAATTGGAGCTTGATTTGAAAGACTGTGATTTCAGCTCGCTCGATGTGTTGTATACTTTACGTGTCAGTAATGGACGGAGGTCAAAGTGAGAGAAAATGGTAACAGAAGGCTAATGTTTGTGTTTTCAGAAAAATCTGATGAAAAACGCCATTGCACTGGCTGACTTTTGATGTTCTGATTTCCTTAGACTTGGCAGAAATGATTTGACACGATACTTTCCAAGGGTAATTGACCCTTTTCCTGGACACACACACACACCAAGATCAAAACGGTGTATCCTTTAAACTCCAAGAACCACTGATTAAGCATAATTTACAGTAGACGTATTTCCCTTCCACTTCTAGGGTAGACCTGGAATAGACATATGAGATGTTCATCTCCATCTATGTATGTTGTGCACGGTTTAAGCTGGTGACTGAATGTGGCGAGTTGCCAGCCAAGACTCAATGTTTCTTGGGAAATGGAGAAAAAAGGGGCATTGTTCTAGGAGCAGATACCAGCTTTACGAGCAAATTCAGCTGGACTGAATTTTTTTGCCATGTATAGAAAGCAGGAGTGGAGCGGGACCTGACAAAAGATGACATTGGTTTGTAAGTTTTAGGCAGTGACGCTCAGGGGGATTCCATTATGTGGCTGTCACACAGCATTAGGCGAGACAGCAAACACTTTCATGTGTGGATTACCATTTACCCGTTGGCGATAATAGATATTTGCCTTAGCTAATCCATTTCTCTATTGATTTTTTTCTCCCTTTAATAACTTCTTGCAAGCAAGCAAATTTTAATAAGTGCAAGAATGCTGACATGTAAGAAGCTGCGACAAAGGGCTGTGTTTGACACAGATAAGCTGTTTAGTGTAGTTTTCCATGCAAAGATCATTTTGACAGCTTTATTTATTTCAAACAACACATACAGTTTGTAAGCGCACATTATGATTACATGTAACAGAAAATCCATCTGCTTTCATGTAAGAGTGTTGTGTAAGTGGGGTATCCTTTTTATTTTTTTAAACGATTTCAGAAGTAGGTCAAATGGTGACTGGTCATTTCTTTGACAGAACAGGTCATTCTTCTTGTTGAAAGCCTAATAATAATAAATCTCATGCCACAGCTTATGGCAATGTTCTCCTCATTTCAAAGATAAAACCAGTGGATGAATTTATGCTAGTAGTTACTGTCTGTGTAGCCTAATGCTGATATAAACCACTTTTGTCCTAGATCTATTAATAGAACAGTTGCTATTCCTGCGTTGCTAAAGAAAAATACATACATAAATACCGTGTAAGTCCCAACAGTTCACTTCTGTTTGATAAATCTAAAAAAAAAAATTCTAAAATGATTTAGTAAGCTTGAAGTACCTTTTCGTGAGAGTGCCTAACAGCAGGAGAATTACAGAATATTACAAGCATTATGCATCATTTCTATGATATCAATTATGACTAGTTGCTTACATCGTCAGACTGAATTACCTCTGGAATTAGATCATTCGTGATATAACAGCTAAGACTGTCAGTAATGACACTTTGATTTAATCACATAACATTGAATTGAAAAGGAAATAAATATTTTGTTATTTTAAGTTTTAGCTTAAAGACCTGCAAAACCAAATAGTAAGAACGAGTGTGGGCAAAGATAATAAGGACATTTTCCACAAACACTATTTTTGGTCACCACTCCAAAAACTCATTGTGATGTCAGGTGTTTACTTGTTGGAGGTTCCTGGTCCTTGGTTTCGGTACAGGTGAAGGCTGTGGTCTGTCAGGAACTTCATACATGAGTGAAGGGCTGTTTTCAGTCTGAACTTCAAGCTGAGGAACATTCTGGTAATATGTTCTTGGTGAAGGCTGAGGTATCAGCGGTGGAGTGACAACCTCTGTTGGGTGGTTATTCTTGTGTTCTGGACTTACAGAGTGAGTCTCCTGCTTCTGTAGAGAAAGCATCCTCAGTTCGCCTTTATCCCTGGGACTCGTTTGGCTTTTGTTGCGTCTGAGTAAACAGCACAATCCAACGATAACGAAGAGCAGAAAAAGAATCAGACCTCCTCCTCCTGCTAGGACTGCCATTACAGTTTGACGTTTAAAAGAAAGTAAAGGTGGACAAGTCGGCCGAACCTTGTCGCTACTCGCCTTGCTGATTTTGTTTGCCACATCACATGTGAAACTTCTCTCAGCTTTCAGATCGATAAAAGATATGCTCAGTGTTTGTTTTGTTTCACTTTTTAATGTCTCCTTATCAAGCGTCCATGAAAACACCAAACCCTCAGGTTTAGTAACATGGCAATTAAGATTAATAGCCATAGAGCTGAAGTCACAAGAATAACTGAGCTGAGGTTTTGATACTTTGTCCAGCACGCAGAGACGCCCAGTCCATGTTTTAGCAGATGTATTATTGGGATGCAGTACATGTCCTTTGTAAATCCCTTGACTTGAAAACAGAATTTTCTTAAGCACGAGTGATCCATTTGAAGTAATGTCCTCTGGTTTTCCAGTTGACACTTTTCCTTGCCTGTAGAAAATGACTGTATTGTTGTGAATCCATCTCAGGATATGAGAGTTTGTCAGTCGTTCATATGCAAGCGGCAGAGTCAGACTCTGCCCAGGAGTGGCATAGAGATCACACGTATCTTCTTTTGCCATTAAAAGGTTGATGAATCCCAAAAGAATTGCAGCACCAAACATGGCTGTAAAATATGCCATGAGATCCAGAAGTTTTAGAAGTCAAGATGATTTCCAAGCCTCGCTCCAGGACCCGTTCTACCAAAATGGGAGTGATACATTCGCAGCTCAGAATTTATCTGACTTTAATAACAAATTTGGGAAGTGAATCTTCAGTAGTGTGGAAACCACTTCATAAAAGTCTACTTTCAGTTCTGTAAAGCTGACTAAAAGCGCTGTCAGAGTCATGCGGTAACTGGCATTTACCCGTTTTCCTTCATGTGACATGAATACGCAGCGTGACGTGGTGGAGAAAGAATTTTTCGTCAAAATATCACTTAATAAACCATTACAAAAAGTAATACCTTTTAAATGTTATTTATAAAAGCCACAGGGGATTCACAGTTGGCATCGCATAACTCCCTCTAACCATAGCTCTCCAATGAGGAACAGATCCACACCAAAACCCCAAGATAAAGCAACTGAGGATCTCTCTTTAAGACGAAACTACAAAAAATAGATACAAACAAGTACCAAGTAGTATTACCAGTAATCACAATGAAGATGCCAAAAATCAATGCTCAGCATGTTAAACTTATCATCTGTGCTTATTTGAAAGCTTTTTTTAATTTGTAGATGCAGAAACGTCACCATACTGGAAGAGATTAGAAGACATTCAAAGAGCAGCAACATCATAATAAATGACTTGATCTGTGCTCTGTAAAAAGAACACATCCAGCAATAGTATAATATTTCAAAAATGTAATATGCATGCTATATTAGATTACTGAAAATAACATGAAAAATCACCAGTAAGATATTTCCCTGCTGGCCTTTGCTTTATATATTCTGGTTATTGGTTTTTGCCTGTCGAAGAATACAAATGACTTTTATTTGTGGAGTCTAAATTGGTTTAGTCATGGCTGCCTTTTCTGATAAAGCAAATGAGTAATGAGACCACTGCCTCATGTTAATATTTGTTACAAATGCCTTTGTTTCAGTGGCTTCAGTTAAACTGCTCAGCTTGTGTATTTTGTAATTATAAATGGTGCCCCTTGAAACTATAAATCTTTTCCAGACACTTTCCTTAGAGAGTAGACCTCTTCTGCAGAAAGTCACACAACAGTATTTTCCTTTGAACAGTAACAGTCTGACCTTATTAGCCTGATTAGTTTTAGTTCAACAAGTGTCCAGGTGGCACACAGCTTCAGCTACTTTCACGGTCTTTAGGTTTTTTAATTTGGTAGATGTGAAAACGAGCTGGCTTTTTTTTTTCTTTATGCCATTAAATAAACTATTTGCCTTTGAAATGCACTTCAGTCATC
This sequence comes from Haplochromis burtoni, assembly GCF_018398535.1. Taxonomy (NCBI): domain Eukaryota; kingdom Metazoa; phylum Chordata; class Actinopteri; order Cichliformes; family Cichlidae; genus Haplochromis; species Haplochromis burtoni. Next base: position 126,283 of record NW_024582633.1, read on the forward strand.
ACATTCGAGGGAGCACTCTGTAAATCCTCCCCACAGCATTCCCGGTAAACACTGTTCATTGTTCATTTAACGCACAACACACCTCTGTCATTCCACAATTCGTGCCATCTATAACCCTTCAAGGTACTGCAATTACTGCCGTGGCTTATGCTGCACTGGCATGAGTTCATTTTGCACCCCACAACTATAATTTCATGCCATTAGCGGTGATTCACAATCTTTCTGTAACTCTCAGCACCTTCAAAGAAACGCTTGGCGAGAAGAACACCTGTTTCTTCTAGTTTCACCGTCATTACACTTTTTCCTACCCCGAGGGAACAGATTGATGTAAAATATTAGCTATTCAACTGAGTGTGTGCAGGGGGCTGAGTGCAATAAATTCCTAGTTACAAATGTTGTAAAGATTACACGTGCTTGTTTGTGCAATGAATTGAAAGCAGCAGGTTCACAGACACGGGGGAAAACAGTCAAAGAAACATATGGTGTCCTTGTGTTTTATATCATAGCTGACATGAAGCAAAGAACGTGCTTATTTCAAATTCTCCACCTTTTTGATTAGTGTCTTTAATACAGTACCTGGCAACAAACACTTACGCAGAGATGTATTTAATAAAGCTGTCGGCTGGAGGAGTTTCATAGCCCAGCTTCGCTGCATTGACAGGCGTGGCAGCAATTGTGTCAGTAAGATCATCAAAATCCAGTTGTGAAAATGTTTCAGCTGAGACTTCTTGTGTTTCTGACCATAAAGGTTTTTTAGGCTTTCCCAAATAAAAACTATAACTCCTTTTTCTTCCCTTTCCCAGAAGGTAAGCCCCACTGCAAGGGTGTTTTCAGGATTTTCTTTTAAAACAGGATGCTCAGCAATAAATACCAAATCAACTGAGAACTGGCTGAAACGTCACCAAATTCAAGATGAGGTTGCTCTGTAACATTTCGGCAGTTGCTCTGAAGCACAGCATTCAACCCAGAGGTAATGGTGCTAACAAAATCTTTAAGAACATTTTTTTTCTATTGAGTGGTAAAAGAAATGAACAATGAACATATCCTTTTCTTGTTTAAAGTAAAGGAGTCACCAAACCTTAGTGAAGTATTTGAGAGGGAGGAGATTTAGTGATATATTAATTCAACTCAATTCAATTCAATTTTATTTATATAGCGCCAAATCACAACAAAAGTCGCCTCAAGGCGCTTCATAGATACAGAGAAAAACCCAACAATCATATGACCCCCTATGAGCAAGCACTTTGGCGACAGTGGGAAGGAAAAATTCCCTTTTAACAGGAAGAAACCTCCAGCAGAACCAGGCTCGGGGAGGGGCGGGGCCATCTGCTGCGACTGGTTGGGGTGAGAGAAGGAAGACAGGATAAAAGACATGCTGTGGAAGAGAGACAGAGGTCAATAACAGATATGATTCAATTAGAACTTTATCTGATTGTAATTTTAGTATTATGTATACACTTGTGTTTTTAGGCTTTGAAATTTGTTAAGGAGACGTTAATCATTTAAGAAGATGGATGGATGGATGGATGGATGGATGGATGGATGGATGGATGGATTCAAAGAGGAAGACAGCAATTGCTTTTCTAAGAAAAGGTCATCAGGACCCCCACACAAGCTGTCCCTTTTCAGTGTCTGGGGTGGAAATTTAAGTTTTATAGGGGGAATTTGCCTGCCCCTACTACACTGGTCATATGGTCCATATCATTATGAACACTCCCAAACACACTCAAAGCTGAATGTCAGCACCTTGACCACATAGCATGTGTTTCATTTCTATTTCAGTGTGCTGGAGTAGAGCCAAACAATGAAAAACATATTAGTTCTTATACTTAGACACTGCTCTGTGTAATGATAAATCCTGGACATATTATTCGAAATGTTTAACGGCACCACTCAGTGAAGTGAAAGCTAAATCAAACTTTGCCTGCATCCTGTTACATTGCAAATGATTTTCCATGTCACAGTCTAATAAGCTAGGTTACACTGGGCCACAACTGTGATCATTTCCATCTGTTGCAAAGGCAAAAAAAACTTCCTGATTTCTTTTCACTTCTGCCCTTCTCTTCGTTGTGTTTCATGTCCTTGTGTCATCTGCAGAAGTATTTCTTCATAGTATGTAGAAAAGAAGACAAAGTAGTATTTGATGATGTAGTGACATAATGTGGCAAGTCAAAAAAAGATTTTGCAAGTGTAGTATTTAGTGGATATACTTAAAAGGTTTTGTTATTCTATAAATTATTCAAGGGAAATATTATTGGGGCCCTAAAATACCCACTTATTAATCATGATTATCCTTGGCATTTTTATTTAGTTGGATTATGCGAACTGTAATCACAGCCAGGGACAAAATGTTCTCCTCCGGTCTCTGTGATTTTATGCAAATGGTGTCCAGTGTTCCTGATGTCAAGTCAGAACCCAAACGTTTTATCATCTTTTGACATGCCCTCCTAATTGGCTACACAGTAAGAGCTGAATAGACCAGGCATGGGTTAATTGGCCTCAGTTTCTGGTCCCTCAAGCTCTGGGGCAGGGAGCCCGTCTGCCTAGATGATGTTTAATTCAGGGGTCCAGATGGAGGTGTAACAGCCTCGCTGTGAGATCTTTGACTCACACTTTATCCAGACATGGCTGTGGCCGTGGACGGCCTCTGGGGATGGCCCCTCCTGCTCGTCAAAGTCAGGGGCTGTCCCAGGGACAGTGATATCACTCTGAGCCAAGTGTTGGTGCTTTGAACTGGATAATACCAGATCACTGGAAAATAAATTAATTTATTAAGAGATTTGAGCATAAAATGAAACTTAATGATTAAAAATTTGTAACGTAAGCTCGTGGATATTAATTGTTAGTGTTGACATTTGGAAGAACTCAGAACCAAGGAGTGCAAAAGAGAAGTCATACATTCAGTTTTACATAACTATCCACCAACAACAGTTCTGTGTCAGTTGTAAGATCAAAACAAAAAAAAACAATGTCTATTGGTTTGCATAAATCAATGCATTCTCATATACTTAGATCAATTAAAAATATATAGAAATGGGCGCCGGTTTGTGGTCTGCCATGTATGTGCTTAGAGTACGTCATGTAGCGAGGCAATTGCAAAGACACGTTTTAATTTGCATCTGCACCGTCAGAGTCAAGAAGTCATGAAGGCCTGTGTTTTATCATCTGATTATATTTTATCATCCCTCTTTTACCAAAGAAGTGAAAATCCAAAGGAAGGAGACAACGTGATTGGCATCTCAATAAAATGTAATTCTCCATCTCACCTCTCACCTCATCTCACCTCATCTCTTGGACTGAAGTCAGGGCTCTAATACAAAAAAAATGTGCATATACATGCTTATTTATTTCTGATAATGTCGTAATTACTAACTTCTCAACAGATTAGCCATGTGACCCTCCTGTCTTCAGAAAATGAGCTAAAAATTGAAAGCTAGCGAAACAACAACAACACATGGTTATAAGCTATTATTACCTTAATACCTTTATTTGTACAGAACTTCTCAAAACACAGGGTTAAAGAGTATTTCATAGTTTGAGAACTCAGTTGACTGCAATCCGCAGTCTACTGAGTTCTAGCGGTAAGATTTTACGCACTATAACTTTAAGTAAGACAATAAACTGTTAAAAACAGTACCTTGAGTGAGAGTGAAATTGCAAACTATATTGCAGTGTAACTGTTAAGAAGTTCCTTTCTCAGTGTGCTGATTCACAACTTCAGCTCTTTCTGAATATTCATCTCAGTTAATCCTTATTTGACTGTGTGCTGGATTAATTAGAGAATAGGCTTTAAAATTTGTTACTAAAAGCTCACAGGTGACGTGTGACCTGCATTTCCATAATATAAGCGTATTAGTGAACTTAGTGAACACAGTAACCAGTGCCAAAAGAGTGTAGCCCACAGCATGTGCAAGCAAAAATCATATCAGCCCCTTTAATGACATAATGCCGTGTAATCAGAGCTCTATCCTTGTGACCTTGTAATTTTGTTTGGACTATATCAGAAGGATGGCATTACAAAAATGTATTCCTTCTCCTCTTCTCTGATACGCTTGACTTCAGGCACAGACTTTGGGAAACAAATTAGCTTAAAATCTTTATGTTTCGAAGGATCTTATGTGTACAAATATGAACTTTTGCTTCTGGCAGACTCTGAAGAGGGATCCAAGCTTGCTCTGTTGTGCATGCCTCAAGCGCTGTCAGCTAAATCCAACAGGAAATTGTGCAATTGAAAGTGTTTACCTCCACTTTTATGCAACGTCTGCAAATTGTAAAGCCTGGAGAGTCCTTCTTAGTACACTTTCTTGTCACATTGCTGTCAAATTCTGCACCCATAAAATTAGACTTAAAAACTTGTTTTAAATATGTCTGGTTTACAGGTCCTAGTGTTTTAAAGGGGGAAGACATCTTTAGACATTTAGATCATGTTCTTATGATTTTACAGGTCATTCGTTGCCAGTTAAAATCACACTTGCTACTTCTCCAAAATGGTTGTCGTGACAAAAGCCAGAACTCTTTTTTTTTGACAGGGTTCAAGAGATCGCAGTTTATATTTCCTCTTGCAGCACATGAGGCGGTAACTTGTCTGTTTTTGGTGGTGCTAGTAGTGCGGTGAGAGGACAGGTGGGGTAAAACGGGGAGATGGTAGAGTAAGAGGGTTTCGGGTGGGGGACTTATGCACTTCAAACATATAGGCTGGTGCTTATCATTGTCGACTGCAGTAGTGCCGCCCCTAAGGAGGAAGCTGCTTATATCATCTTTGTTTTGCTTGGGCCCAGCTGTTTTTGCTCACGGGGGTGACCAGCTATCTGCTAATGCTGGGGATCTTTGATGTGCACAGGGAGGCTCTGTATACAGGGGAAGCACTCTGGCACCATTCACCCCAAAACCTACCTCCCATCAGCCTGCTGGAGTTCAAGTTTAAACAAATTAGAAGGGCTGTTTTTGTTCCCCTTTTCACTTTATGACTGCAGGGCATCTGTTCTCCGTTGTCCTCCCCTGCAATCCAGTGAAAACTGAGGAGGACACTTAAGTGAGATGCTTTGTCGTTGACTATGTGCTGCAGACATATGCAACTCTCCGTTGCATGAATGTTGCAGTGTATGACTTAGAAAAAGAAAGGCTATATTTCCTAGAAGTACCAAATCTGTCCCTTAACAATTCTTTCTTTTTAGTTCTTTATTTGTTTTAATCCAAACAGGATTTTAGGTCCAGGAAAGCCACCTCAAAAATGCTGTTAAAACAAAGTTTGTTGGACAGCTGGGAAGAATGAACCAACACTTGTTTTCTGAGATTTTGCCACAGATTATGTCATTTGTACTTGCCTGAAGGTTATCCTGTCCACACTTTGCTTTTGTGACTAATGAAACGCCTAATCCTCTGCAGATGAAGAATTTACTTGATCTAGGAGCTTTCTTTGTTGTTTTCTGTATGCTAACATGCTGCCAATTCAGAAAGCAATAACAAAGACCAGTGTGCTACATGGTGATTTTGACTTTTGATCCTTTCATCCCTTTTTTTCTGTGAGTGTGTGTGTTCTGGCCTTTGTCTGCCTATTGAGTCACAGTGTATCATTTCAAGCCCCTTGTTTTCCATTTAAAGTTATATTGTTTTTTTTTCCTGCTTTTACTTGCAATATAAGATTTTTATGTTGTTGTTTTTTTTTAAGCACAGTAGTTAAAATCTTTAAATTCAATAATTATCTACAAGCTGATTAAATCTGTCAAGCTGTGAATCTTGACAAAGAGCAGAACTCTCAGTGGTGTGGGTTAAGGCTTGGGGTCAGTGTTAAAACCTGTGATTAATTGCTTGTTTGCCTGCTTAAGTGATTCTGTCGAACAAGTGAAAATAGCGTGCAAAACTGGTCGACATAGATGCAGACCTGGACTGTAAATCACTGCACACCATGAGGTAAGAAAGCTGGTTGAGTGAAACAGAAGTTCTTGCTGTTGTTTAAAACAGAAAAGTAAAAAACAAAAAACAAAACTTGTTTTGTTTTTCTTTAAATGATCAAGTATGTATACGTTCCCTTTAGTTTTTCATAAGGCTAGCTGGTCAGTCAATTCAAAATCATCTGCTGTTTCATTCATGAAAAACTAGCGTACAGAGTCACACCTGGTAGCTCGCTTTCAAATGCCTGTACTCAATAATTAGTAGTGGAGTTTAGAAAGAGGGCAGTTATGTGGCATCTGTTCTTTGGAGCTGAGGGGAAATGCTGGCATCCTTTCTTAAAGTAGATTTGGAGTCTTAAGTTAATAACAGTTTTGATGCAAATGCCTGTATTTTGAATGGTGTTTTGTTGGGATTACTCAGAGCCGAGTACACTGCTGAAGATAGCAGCCAAGACCTGAACCCTACATCAGGCTGATGGCAGAGTATAAAACAATATTACAGCTTACTTAATGTGCTGTAATTAAAATGATCAAAGCATCAGCTAGCTTGAAAAAAGCCACAGGTTTTAGCCTGTGTACCTGGTAGGAGGGTATGAGATAAACTAAGCTAAGGACAAATATTACATCGTCTCAGACAGATATCAGAACAATCAGAGTGGAATATTAGACCATGGAGGTATTTCAGTGCTGCACATCTGGCAGTTTTGCTGGTTACATCTGTATTTCAGGCCATCAATCAGTCTTCATTCCTTCCACTCTTTCCACCTGGCTTGGATTAGTTCACATGAAGACAGGATGCCATATTCTGCAGTCCTCTTTGAATAGCTCAAAAACTTTTGATGTGGCTTCAAATGTGAGAAAAGATCAAGAGATCAAAAACCAACTTGGATCCGAGAGATAACGCTGTCGGTCATGTCTGTCATTAAATCAATAAAAAGGCTATGTTCTTGCTTTAGTGATAAGATTGCAGGGGTTTCGGTGAGTGAGGGTAGACAGTTTGGCTTAAGTGACGCTTGAGTGTGGTCCCAACTGATCAAATCCACAAACAGCTATTTAGGTACAAGAAATTCCTTAGAAAAGTGGATAAGCCAAAAGGAAGACAGTAATTCTGAAAGTCACTGTTCTCTTCTGAGATCTTTGAAGTGTTTGGCCAACATCGGCTCATGTCTTCATTGACAGGATCACAGTCATAGGGTCTTTCAGCAGTAGACTGCATGTGATTCAGCAGTTTCATATCTTCTCAATTGCTAGCCCCAATTATTATGAATTTCCCATGTTTATGATTTAATATAAAGGAGTCTGGAAGAAACAACTTAAATTGCTTTTTCTAATTATTCAAGTATTTCAGTTATTGTCAAAGCATTCCCAGAAACTGGAATTAGACACATTTCTGGATATTTAAATATGGAGGTTTACGTTAAATGTAAAATGTCTTCTTTTAACATGAATTTGTACAAAAATGTGCTTGAACTCCATTTGTGTGTGTGTGTGTGTGTGTGTGTGTGTGTAAATACTCTTAAAAGCTAATCTACCTTTAAATAATTGTTTTCCATTAAGTCTTTATCATCCAATCAAAAAAGAGAAAAGATTTCAAGACTTCCTGTCGAGTATGGCTTATCTTCACAGTCCAGAGATTCATTTAACGCTGAGCTTAACTTCAAATGATTTTTGAGAAGGATATGGTGACCAAGAAGAAGAGGTCAGCCTTTTTCTTTCTGCCATGACACTTTCATGTAGGTCAAATAGCTTATAAGCAGCCCGGTATGGGGCCCTGCCTCTCATAGCTTGGACTTGTCTGGGGACACAGAAGAGACACAGAAAGGGGGATTGAATTCAAAGCACTGTGAGTACTGTTCTCTCAATTCCTCTATAATCCTCATGCTTACTAACTCATGAGCTAAGACTGTTCGGCAGCATCAACTCTTCCAAGAATCCCATGTGTACTGAAGCTTCTGTGTTTCGGTCAATCTGCTGTACAGATTGCTTGAGAGATTATAGCCAGTCACCGGAAAAAAGATAAAATAACAAAGGTTTTCCCATTTGTCTCCATGCACAATGGCTTCCATGGCTTGAAACAAAAGCATAAAGAAATACAAAGGATGGCTGCGAATACAAAGAGTCAAATTGGTTTTCTTTTAGCTTGGCTTTTTAATGAACAATAAAATCTCTCAAAAAACCAAACTACATATATATATCAATCAATCAGAACATGCAAAGTCACATGCAAAGTTTGCACCTGCAGTGAAATTAGACTATAGTCATCTGACTAATACGACAGTTGAGTTAGGGTCAGACAAATTAAAAATCTTATGGCACCTGTAAGAAGTCAGAACCTGAGTCTGACACTGAGGAGTGTCATTATGAAATCCAGCCACGCATCGGGAAAACTCGATTTATATTTTGGACAACTAGATATAACTAACTCCTCAGGCTTGTCCACAGCATCAGCATTGCTGCTTAACTCCTACTGCTAGCTCTATCTTTTTCAGTGAGTTGGGGTTTGATCATTTATTTTTTAAAGTTTGATACCTTCAGATGTTTCTGATGTGATGACAGTATGTCACCAGATCTGTTTAATGTCAGTCAATGGAAGACACTCAGTTGAGAGTAGCTATTACCTGGTTATTCAGTGACAGAGTTAACTTCTTTGACCACTGGCTAATAAACACCAAAAATCATACTCATGTGAAAATGATGTAGCTTTGTGAACACTTAAGAAAGCCTTCCATTACACACATGTTCTTCACAATTGTGTGTATTTGTGGGGTTATGAATACCTGATGAAATCAGTGCTGGCATCCTCACACAGAAGTCATGATGAAAGAAAAAAGAGGCTTGTCAAAGCAGGTTCAATCACAGTAGAGATGCAAAGATAGAATCAAATAAAATAATGATTTCTTTTGTTTATTCAAGGATTCAACCAAGGATTTTTTGTATTTTTAATAATGAACTACACAAATGCCAGAAAAGAATTACGCAGTTTGACTGTAAAAAAGTAGGTACTTGTGGTACTTATTTTAGTTCCCAGAACTGCAAGAAATCTTCAGATTTTTGTCATATTTGGTCCGTGTTCTTGCTCCATCCTGCAGATTTAAAAGAAGAAAGTTTCATTACCTCTACTTACAGATCAGAAATCATTGATTTCTTTGTCTTTACTTTCATTTTGGGCCTTTTCCCAGCACTGTCAATGCAATTTGTTTTCTAAGTTCTCTAAAAACCATGAGTATTTTATGCAGACCAGAGCGGGGTCCTAAACAAAATCCTACCTGACCCGTGAAACATGTAATCAATTTGTCATTGCCACATAAGACCCTAGTGCACTGCTATCCTACCTATAAAAATGCTCTCTCGCTCTCTCTCAATAAACCATAAGCAGGTGGACTGAACACATACAATGATGAAAACTTAATATTAGTGGAATTCATTTCTGACATCAAACACAAGATACCTGACTCCTGCTTCAGATGTTTACTTTTTCCTTCCTCATTATGTGACCAGATAAGCACTTCGATGAGACATTTGAAAGCCCCAGTTTTCCACATGAGCCCAAAGCAGGCATTCAGCTTACTTACACATCAAAACAGCTCTGATGCAGAAAAATCCACTAAAGTTGGTAACTGGGACGTGGGAATGAACTGCCGGGCTATTAAGTAAAAATAAGTAATTTAATCTCAATAAATCTTTGAAACAATGAGTACTGAAATGTAATGTTAATATAATAATTTAAAAACAAACAAATAAATAAATTTTAAATATTAAATCATTGAAGAATTATGAATTAAGAATTAATAACTTCTCTACACATATGCTTTAAACTATTCTTCCTGCCGTTGAGTTTAACGAGGGAGAAAACATACAGTTTAAAATGGATTATTCTTTGGGTGTGTGGGCAGAGGGGGTATTTTCACTGACAGGTGAGTGCGAACACCACCCATATTCCTCCATGTTGCAGATTAGCAGTGTGCCAGAGGGCGGAGACGCAAATGGGATCATTTCAAAGTGGGCTGTAACTACAAATCACAGAGATAGTGGGCGCAATAGTAAATCTTGTCGATGGATAGAGAAAAAAATGTGACTCCGTCTGCCCCGCTGTGGAATGTAGCATTGTCTCTGATAAGAGCGACGTCTCGTTGTAAAGCCTGAACATGCCGTGGAGGCAGAGGCCTTGGAATCATTGCTGATCTAATCATGCTACACTTTGACTTTGCATGTGTGCCAAAAGAGCTAGAAAGGGAGGGAAAGTGCAAAAATCCCCCGTAAGAAGGTGTTATTTAGGATTTTTATTGCAGAAACACTTCCAAGGTGTTCAGAGAAGACTAAAATGTCTTATTATTATTTTACTGAGAGCTGCCAAAAGATCTTTAGTTTATTTTGCAGTTTCTTTTGGATTCAGGTCACATGAGCACTCCCACAAAGCTAAAATGGGAACTGCCATTCATGGTCAAAGCTAATAAATTACAGAAATAATTCAAATCCATCTCTAATCTGGAATAATAATAAAAGAAAAGCCAGCAATGTGTGTCATAATGTACTATCAGCCACGCCAAATATAGCTTACTAACCAGTGGTAACACAGAGTTCAAGGAAAATCTGGGGATAGAAAAGGTCTTACAAACTCTCAGCTCGCTGTGTTTATGAGAACCTTTCCTGAAACCCTGTCAAAATACCACCTGTAGTTCCAAAACCAGCCTGGAGCTATCGAAAATAACTTGCTGTTTTTCTTTGGACAATGTAAAAGACCACAGCTGTACAGATACTCAAAATGCAATCATATCTGGGTTAGTAGTTAAATTCCTGCATATTTTCCAACTTACACTGCTTGTTGGCTTTTTAGCAGCGAAAAGTAAAAAATGTTCAAAAAATTTCAAAGTTGGAAAGGTGTGAGAAGTTAGGTGTCTTTAAGAGCGTAATGTTTAGAAGCTAAATTAGAAGCCTAAAATAGTTTATCTTCACAAGACATGACAACTATTGCAAGATGTTGTCTTATGATATTCCTGATGAATCAATGTCATTAGTCAGTATTTACTTCTACTTTTGCCATACTTGTTGGCTTCTGTGGGAGACCTGGGTAAAAATAGAGCTTTTATTTATGTATTTCCTGCCAGGGTCTTTATGAGTGTAACCAAAACGCTGTTTGTTTTCTCACTGCTGATTTGTTTCCTCTTGATATGCACAATGTAAATTCTCAGGATGGGGATCAATGGTACTTGGCCACCTGAGGGCAATAACTCTAGAGTAAGTGGAAAACGTAGGGACTGAATAATTTTGTGGCAAAATCAGACCCAACGGAGGATTGTTAATTATGTAAACTCTGTATATTCACTGACAGACACATGTTGAGCTGGAGTTTTGTAGCACAACTCAAAGATTTGGGAACTAGAGCTCTTACATAGCAGAAAAACAGAACAGAAACTGATAGCTTAGAAAAGAAAAAGACTCTGTCTGGGACTTTGGTGCCAGTCCTGCAACATTTGTACAAAAAAGAAAGACTCAAAACATTAGAGCAGATAGCAGAGTTCCCCGTTGTCATAACCTTGTAAATTAAGACTGACAGCCAGCATAACAGCGACCTGAGCCTCACCACTCTCAAATGTTATCAAGGTCTCAACAGAAGCTCGGCCCTGTGATCTTTTCCACTTCCCTGTTTGCAGGTACGTTGACCCTGCCCTGACCTCGTAGACATTTGAGTAACCTTAGTTTACTTGTCGAGTCAATAGGGCAAAAGGAACAAATGGGTCAAAGGTCAACCTGTACATTTCATGCTCTAATTTCGCCTTTACAGCAGAAGCCTCCAGGCCTGAAAAATGAAGCCAGTGAGGAAGTGACACAAACTGCAGTTTCTGTATTGGCCACACGAGGCTGGCCCTTAAAGACAGTCCTTCCACCTTAAGCTGTCCAACACTACAACAGAGAAACACCAGAGCAAGAGCAAAAATTCCTTTAATTTTAAATATGTTTATATTGGCTATTCTGTAAAATAGTCAGATTGTCTATTCTTATTAATGTACAGAATTCACCTGCTTGCTGCTACTACTGCACATTCACCTAATGTATGTACTATATATATAATGTCCCCCCCCTACCCCCCCCATTTTTGCACATGTCAAGGAGTGTGTCAGGTTACATTTCACTGTGTGTTATACTTGTATAACTATGCATGTGAAAAATAAAGAAACTTGAACCTTGAAAAAAAAGTGTTTTGGATCTCTAATGCTTATTTTCATGTTCATGGCAATTTTACAGGCACGTTTTATTTTGTTCATTTATTCTTCATACAAAACAATCAGTGTCAGTGCGCTTAGCTTCTTCAAACAGTATAAGCTGCTCTTGGCTGCTCCCTTATTAGCAGTTGTTTTTTGGAAGTTGTTTGTTTTTTGTTTGTTTTTTTAATCCAGGACGCCTTCTGACACAACTTCAAATGGGATTTCTGTCTCCAGATGGAATTGAACCAGTGGCCTTTCACTGATCAAGTAACTATGTAAAACTACACTGTGGAGCTACTGCCAACCAATAGATTTAAACAGTCTGTTCGCTTTGGCATGTCCCTTTTGAATACTAAGGTATAAAGTATATCAGGACTTCCTCTTTGATTTTATATCACATCCTGCTTATTGTTGGATGGACTAAACCACACAGATAGGTGCTTGGATGGATGCAAAGTCCTTGTATAACTCTTTATTTTTATTTTTATTTTTTTAATAATATACAATAAAACTAGGATAAACACTTGTCAACCTAAACCTTTTTAGTTCAGTTTACTGCCTCCAAGGAATTACAGTAGGATGGGGGAAATCAAGAACAGCACACAGATAGCATGGACATATGGACATAACCACCTCACAGCCTCTGGCTTTGCCTTGCCCTGGACACTTCCTGTTGGGCCACTCCTCTCCTTTAGTTGTGGGGGATGCTGGGTGTCAGTGGAGTCTAGCAGATCTGTACTTAGCACTAGGTGGCTTTGCTTAGTGTGACTGTGGTAGAGCTTAGACAAGAAGAAGTGAGTTTGATGTTATCAAAGGAACTGGTTGGTTGTGGTTAAGGTGGGTGTCTGGAACCAGGCGGCAGCCGGCCATCTTAATGACCTTCTGTCATCTGGTAATTGTTGCTTTGGCTTCTGATCAAGACTTGTGCATTCCAGGATCCAGCAGTCATGATCAAAGTTGTTCTAAACCTAGAAATAACTTAATCCTCTCCGTAGTAAAGACGGCCTGATGAAAAATGGTTGCTGGGTTTCACTTTGGATTGAAGTGAAGCTTTCAGAGCTGGGCCTTCTTTACTTTCTTTAGTGATACTCTGTTTAGTGCCTTGTGTTGGACATAAAGTTGGAATTGATTGTTTTCTCTTTTTTCTTTCTCAACAGGTGATCCAGGTGATTGATATATGTATTTTCTGTCTGTTTGTTTTGTTGGTTTTTGCCCCTTATCACATCCCTCTTCCCCGCTCTTTTTTTCCCCCTCTTTCTTTCTCCCTTTTCTTTTCCCCAGTCAAGTCTGTCCCGTGTTCAGCAAATGAAAATAAAATCAACAATAAAAGCAAAGGTGAATCAAATAGACCAATACGGCAAGGCTGGGATGGTCCATTTGGTAAAGTAAATCCGTTGGGCATCTTTCTTTACCTTTAGACAACAATTCTGATGGCAAAAGAACCAAACGGGACAGGCAAAAAAAGAAAAAAAAAGGAATTGAGGATTAACTGGTCTGGACAGATCAGCAGTGGAACGCTACCTGGGTCTGAGCCCTGCTGGCTCTAGCCACTTGTCACTCATGTCCTAATGACCAGTTTTTGATACTCTGGTCAGCCAAAGGACTTATCAGCTTCACACAGAATCTCATTGATAAGATGAATGAATTTATTCTTCATGTCACCAGAGAAATAGCTGGACACATCCTATAAGCCGCTTTACAGATCAGTGGAATCCCTCAACTTTATTGGTCCTTCTTCCGTTCCTGCATTCCACTGATCGTTGGAGGTATGGTAACAAGTTTTCTTTCTGAAAAAAGTTATGTTTGGGATGTTTTTGAAGAACCCTGACCATAATGCTCCGTGGTCCGTACCTTTAAGAAATCACAGCTGTTAGGCTTTGTGAATATCCTGCCGAGTTGCAAAACTGTTTGACAAAATCTGTTCCTCACCTGATAAGTCAGGCAAACATCTGCAAAACTATACAAAACTGTCTTTGTAGTCCTGCAACATCATTGCATCATTACGGTTCAAGCAATTAATCATACCTATATTCGCACTCTTGAAATAGATGACTAATATCTGCAGGAAGAAAGATTGCTTTCGATAATAGTTTGCAGGCCAAAAAGGTGTAATTACCACACCTGGAGCAGTTTCTTCATCTCCATTTGACATTAAGCAGAATGTATAAAATAAAAACAGATGATTTTTCAGGGTCTTCTGTGGTTTTTCATTTTTATCTTCATTTCACGTTAACACTGTAAAGTGCGGAATACCAAATTTCACACTATTGTTCCTACTTGACTTTGGTTTAATGCAATCCAGACTTGTTCTCTCTCATGTTTATTGCAATGTTTTGTCGTGTCCTTGTCAAAGCAACACTGAAGTAAAATGTTTCTGATAGAGCTAATTACTGGACAACAGAAGCGGACTGGCATGTTTTGGTCCTCTTTCATATTTTTGTTATTTTTTTTCAATAGAACAAGACTCATGAAATACACACGTAGCCCAAAACCTCGAAAAAAATACCAATCTGTCAAATGTAATTGAAAATATGGGGTTTCTTTGCATCATGAAACAGAAGTGGATATTGTTACTTCCACCAAGGAGGTAGTGTTTGCATGCAGTGTGTAATTCGTTCTGCTTTTCAAGCACGATAACTTGGAAAGTTTTGCATGAATTCTAATAAAACCTTGTAGGGATGAAGTGAGGTCATGTTAACAAACCACTAAAATGTGAGTTGAGGCCAAAGTGATAATAACGGTATATAGAGCTATTTAAAACTATGTTTCTTACATATAGGGGCATATAGGGAATGACATATGATGATACTAAATATCACAATACTTTAGAGCTCTGACCTCGTCTTCAAGATCAAATAAGGTCAAACTTTCATGAAAATATATTTTACTTGTAGAAGTATGTTTCAGATTTTACCATCTTTGATTGTTTTGGCAACATTTAGGAATGAAAGTCGTATATTCTAAATTATATATTACTCACAATATAGTTTGCATCCAAATCACATTTGACCATTTAACTCACTTTTATATTTCAAATCCACGTTTTTTTTCAAGTTGACACAAAGACGTGTTATATCTTTAAAGAAAAGTTTGTCAAGAGAAAGACACTGAGCTGCTTAGTTAGTTATAAATATACTGTAGTATAATATTATATATGTTCAAGTCATGCCCAGTTATTTAAAAATTAATGCCTGGTCCTACATAATGTTTGTGTAATCAAAGTAAACATCTGTCACGCTACCCTTATCTGATTTTTAATGAACAACTAACTTCTTAAAGTTAAAGTAAAGATAGTTAAGAGTAATAATCAATAATGTAGAAAATTATTTAATTCTACAAAAAAAACACACACACGTGAAAAAAGTATAAATTACTGACATAACAAAAGGGACATAAACAAAAGGGACATAAACACTACCCAGTCATACTTTCCTGTGCCAAGAGAGGAGCTCTTCTTTCATTGTGTTTGCCTTCGAGCACTGACGGTCCATTTATGGCCTACAGTTCTCAGTGAGTTTAGTCCTGGTCACATGAGCCTGCTGTCACAACCATCATCACTGCAGAACAAAAGGTGTAAACAGCAAGCTCCTTGGTATATTTCTGTGTTTGAGCTCTTATGATTTATTATCCAGTTGCCCTCAAATATGTTCCAACTTGGCAGCGGCTTCTGCCGAGGATTAGCAGCAGCTGTGGCTAACAGGCAATTGAATATTTATATACTGCTGAGCAGTGGCAAACAAAACTCCCTTTGAGAGTCAGCAGCTTGAGCTGTGAAATCGCTCTATTTATGCGGTTGTTTACATAACTCTGACAATATTTTCACGGAGAATTAATGCAAATGCTATCTCAATCATGACTTAGCTGGTGGTGACAAAATGCATATGTGTAAAGTGCAGAGAGACAAGTCAGCCTGTTCTTTTCGCATAAAAGGCTTTGATGGGGTGGTCACCCTCTGGCCAACATGGCCTTTTGTACTAGCTACAGCCAGTGAGAGAAGCAAAGGCTGCATGTTTGCGATCAACTGACCAGCTTTGGAGCAACATAGCTGGGATCTTGCTCTTGTCCCTAACCTGAAGGTTTGCATATTAAACTTTGTTTGGCTAATCCTTATGCCACAGAGAATAGCGGAGGATTAAGACTTTAACCCCTTCAGAGAGCGAGAGCAGAAAGAGCCCTTGGCCAACGTCTCTCTCTGCTGGAGCACCTCTCTGACTCGTTGTCCCGTCACGAAGGCCAGCTGTCAGTGTCCTTGAGATGATGAGATGAATGAGGAGCCCTTGAGCAGTGCGTCTGCTCCCTCTGTTTACTGAGGGGCCTCTTGCTGTGTAAATCACAACTTCAGAGCATAGCCCGGCTTTACGCCTTTATCGATTTTAGCATCAATGAATGAATTTAAAACTACAAGGTTGAATAATTTATTAGATTACTGGCCTGCTGTCCCATCCTCCAAGGCTATTAGAACTGATTCTAAAATTGTATTAATTGGCAATAACAAATGCATTTTGAGAGAAATAAATTTAATCGCATTTTTGTTAAAATAATTTTTAAAAAGGATGAAAAAGTACAAGATGCAATATTTATGCATAAAATATTAGGAAACTACTTAGTGATAACATATTCTTTACGATGTCTGCTCTTGCAATAAAATAACATAATCGAAAAACTTAAGTGGGGATTACACTTTCCACTGATGAGTCTGCTATGGTCCACTTGGATCCCAGTAATGTAAACTTCCAAGAGTCTGAACAGACCTGCACATGCCTGTCTCGTGGGCTTGTCCACGGAAGGTTTACATTACAATGCACCAGCAACACATGCACCCAGGTGGTGAACTTCATATAGTAAGTATGTATAAAATCTACTAAGTAAGTATAAAGTCTAGGTTAGACTCAGGTGCAGACAAGGACAGTTTCGCGAACACAGACAGTGCAGGCAGTCTTTCTTGGTACTTGGTACATTTTGTACATTTTTATTGTCATTTAAAGTCTTAATTACAAACCTTATAACTGTCTGTGACTCTGTGTTTTGATACCTTGCTGCTGTTCTCGGTACATTAACGTGTCCACGCCCTGCATCTATGTGAGTGTGGCTATGTTCTTATATGGTGACAAAGGCAAATGTAGCTTATAGTGTACAGATTTTTGAGAGGTTGATAAGAAAGTGGACATTGACAAGCTAGTCAGGGACACAAGCTCAAGTTTCCAGAAAAAAAAACCTAATTACAAAAGTGTTTGCAAAATAATGCAAAAAAGGACAAGATGGGCTTGAAATGGATTTGCAGTATTTTAAAAAAGCACTTTACAATTATTGACTTTAACACTGAGCTTTATGGACATCAAGTGATCACAGAAAGGTAGAGGTGCCCGGGATGAATTCACATGGATTCACCTGCATTGTTTATGAGGGGCTGGGGAAGAGTTCTTAGGGAGTGCGCACTTTCAGGTTGGACTGTAGGTGGTCTGGCCCTCACACCTGCTGCCGCATCCCGAGCCTGTTAGCTGCACATCTGCAAAGTCACTCACTTAACGCCCTGTCTTAACGGCATTTCTGCGTCACAGATATTCACCTCTTGGCTTACATGATGTGGACCCTGCAGGAGTTTCACTGAGTGATCAGCAATGAAAACAGGCTCACCGATAAGGGTGCTGGGTCACGAAACTGAATCCTCCCAGTCAGCTGCCTCAACTTCAGACCAGTCAGTGAACCAATGGAGCAAATGTGTAATGTTTCACTTCACTGCTTTGCAATTGGTGGTCTCCCCTTCCCTGTATCTCCTCCTCATCTTGCTTGTTTTCTCACCGTTCCACATCCACTGTGCCACCTGAGCCCCCCCTGCATGAGCCTGCCTGTTCACATCTCTCATTGTGACTTAGAGTTCAAGGTACGGCCAAGGAAATACCACCAACGGAGAAGCCTGAGCATTTCTGACAAACAAATGTCGTGAGCAATTCTTCAAGATTCTCACAGTCACCCTACAATCTTCTGAGACATAAAAGCAGCTATAAGAAGCATGAGCTAGAGACAACAGCGAAGTGTCTGGGAGGTGGTTGCTCATGTGGGGAGGGGGGGTGCATTTTACAAAGTTGACTCAGCTCTTGCTAAGTGGAATGACTGATGGAGAAAGGGAGGATGGGTGGTGGATGCGTGCAAGAACAGCTGTTTTCTTGCTGGTTTTACCGCAAAGGTCGGAGAACCCCGTGGATGATCCTTACCCAACCTGCTGTCACAACTGATTTCCAGGTGTCCAGATGTCCAGATGTTGATTCACCGTCATCTTGAAGTGTCACAAAGACTGGCATCACCCTCTAATCACAGCAGTTTTGTGAATCAGCAACTGTTGCCTGTGGGCCAAAGCAAGCTGATCCTGCATGTAATAAAAGCATCTGAGCACCAGCAGAAATTTTCATTTAACTTTTAATTTTAATCAGAGCAAAAGTCAAGGAGTTCAAGTTCAGTGAAGAGATGTAAGTTTTCTTCCAGATGCAATGTCTCTATGGATTTATTGTGGAAATATTACTAGAAAGGGCCTGAAGCAATGTCACTGATACGTTCTGGGTGGTTAACTCCCCTCCCCCAACCTCTTTGCCCACTGTTTCCAGTGCAAGTGCTCTCCATTTGTGTCCACGGATCAAATGTCCCCAGTAACTGCTCTGTTGATCTGCGAGCCACCTTATAAGGCCTGAGCAGAGAGCAAAGCCTTGAGAGAGCTATACCAGCTCTTTCCCTTTATTTACACAGACTCTTAGTGCATGCAAGCATGGAAAATCCACGCTATCAGGCTTTATTTAAAAGACCCAGGAATATCTTGATTGTCAAACACTCCTAACGTGGCACAACTAATCACTGTAATTCTGTTTGATTCTTCTACGTGAACCAGAAGACGGATATTATTGCCGTCTTATGTTTAACCATTAAACAAGCCATATGCAGTTGAGATATCTTTATTGCTTTTCCATTATAAATGGTAGTAAATATACCTGTGTGGCTCAGTGACTCAATCTATAAAAAAAAAGATAAATGTATGCAACATTTACAAAGACCATAAAAAGTAAAGACTTAAAGATTTATTTTTATTTTACTGCATATGCCAAAATTCATGGACAAAATTCTGAGGGTGCTTCAGCACAGATCAAAATTCATTATGTGACTAATACAAAAATTATGGTTTCCCTTATAGCGAGTGAAAGAGGAATTTCCTGCACTGGAGGGCTGTTAACCTGAATCGTAGGGTTAATCTGTGCGGAAGACGGTAATATGACTTTTTCTTCTGCGTAGATTTGGACATATGTCTGGTTGAGTAAACACGGAGTCAGAGAGAGCCTTGTGTGAACAGTGCCTACATTCAGCCCTGCAGTCTCCTCCCTTAGGCTCTTTAAACCCTTTTCTCCAGCACATGGCAACATGGCCTATTAACGTGTAATATTTTGAGGGTGTTTGAGCAGATTTTAAAGTTTTGAGCAAAAACAACAACTGCTTTGTTTTCCAATGTTTTCCAATGGCTAGGAATTTTTTCACATCCTCTTCAGGTTGTTAACATCCCCAAAGTCTCATGCATACGCTGTAAGTAAATCCACTAATAGATAAAGTAAGAAAACCAAATCACAGCATGGGTTTTGCAGCAGCTCGTTTGCCAGGACTTTCCATTTTAATTAGCACAAGTTGCAGTCCAAACGCAGCCAATTAAAAATGATGCATGGGTTTGTTTGTAAAGACAAGTGTTCACACGTATGAAATGAACACCCATCAAGCTTACAACATGTTAATTTGCCATTCGTGCCAAGGGTTGGAGTGACCTGATTGGATGCTATGCTGAAACAATTTAAATCTTAAGCATAATAACAGAGCCATGTGACTAATTAACAGTACCTCAGAGCTCCTTTTCTTCTCCGCTACCATAAATCATGGCTAAAATGGTTTTATTTAACTGCAACATTTTTGCTATCACATTAAGCCACAGGCGTTTTAAATGAGCCTGCCTAATTGCATGATAAGGCTGGAGATCTGCAGAAGTCATTTGTGTAGGTGGGGGAAAGAGGAGTGTAGGCTGGAAGGATATATGAAAATGTGCCTTGGAAACATGATTCTGGCCAATGCAATAAGGGACATTTCTATTAGTTGACACAGATGATTTCCCGGCGTTTCATATGAGACCATGTGGTAAGCTGTTCACGGAATTTAATGAATGTCAGAAGAGGATCAATATCTTAAGCAAATCAGTGAATCCAGGAAAACATACTGATGTCCCAAATGTAAATTATCATAGCTGGGATGTTTGTCTGCATTGTGGAGACTTTGCTCGACTGCTGAGCGAAAGGTCTCAGACAAGCAGTTACGCAGATAATGAGGGAGTGGAGCCGGACAGCGGACAATCAGATCTGTGTGTGCGCGGACTGGCAGAAGCCCCTGACGGTGCGTCAGTCCCCCGTCACACCTGGCAGGCAGCAACGTCTACTGGAACCGACAGCAGCCTTCAGCAGTCAACACACCTTAATGAATGCCTGCAAGAAGCTGTAACAACCGATGTTGCAATGCACTCAGGTGATATGTCAACAATGAATTGAAAAAAAAGTTCAGAACATCCTTTAAAATACCTGCACTTTTCTTTTTTGTTAGAATCTCTTTGCTTTGAGTGTGAAAGCATGTGAAGGTGAGTTGACAAGCCCTTGGTTAAAGTGATGTAAACTGGCTAGGGGAACGCATGGATGTCACAAATCTGTCTGTTAGCAAGGAAATTCAGCCAGTCAGCAAGCCAGCCAGGCAGTGAGCAAGGCCCTGAGGCAGTCTGGGTAATTACTGGCAAGTCATGAAGGCCAAATGGAATGTTTACTCTCCACCAGGGTCAGCAGGCATCAGGAGAGCGTGCTTCATAAAAGCTCTGACAAGATTTGCAATCGGCTACTTTGTTGCTGCTGTCCCTCTTTAAAAGATCATTTGCCTGTCACCGTGACTCTGTTTAAAAACTGTCTTATACTCTATGAGCGACTTTTTATTGGTTGCCAATTAATGCTATTGTGTAATAAGGCAGCTGTTTTTGACATGCAATAAGGGTCCTTTTCATTTTCCCCTGTTATTTAACTGCAAAGAAAACTTAATTTCATTGCTGTTAAATATTCTCTGTATAGCAGCTGTAACATAACTGGCTTTGAAATACATTCTGGGAGCAGGACATAGGTAAACACATGGGCCATAAACAGCTTTATTTTACAATGCTCTATGTAAACCTCACAAATCAGGCTGAGTATGATCTTTAAGCATAACTGTCAGCTGCAGAGGTTGTGACCTGGCCCGGGGCTCTTGACCTTTAACCTGTACGAGTTCACTGAGTTGCGAACCTTGTGGCTCTGAGGGGAGGTTGGGTTCAGGCAGACGCCTCGAGGGCCAAGGGGAGACATTAGCTTCTATGCCCTCATGAGTCAGAACTACACACACATCAAGGCAATTACAACAGCGAGGCTCTTTTCATCTTATGTGCTGATTATTTCGATACAACACGACGGATGAAAGGTTCCATTTGTTTCCGTGCAAATTATGTTTGTTACTGAAAGGCCAGCCAAGTTTAGTACCATAAGTTTTAGCTGAGCTTGTACACAACCTCCTAAACCAAAGTCAGTCAGTTATGTATGATCCAAGAAACCCTCCCTTCCAGCCACTGATTTACAGTCCTTATTTCAATTTACAATCATATAAAATGTGAAATTAATTTATTCTTAATTAAACTTGGTCATTTAGTAGCTTGTTCCACAAGAGCCTGGGACTTGTTCAGAGTGTCAGAAGGATCTTGTTTCCTCAGCAGAGTTGCTGTTCTTGGCAGTAAACAAACCATCACGTCTAAGCCAAAGTCTGTGCGGTTATAATCATTTTCCCCTGCGTTCTGAGCTGGCACATTTGCCTTTAGCTTGTTTTCGACATTTTGTTCATATCACAGAGCCAACTGAGTGTGTGGAAATTAATTTTTTTTAGCAGGAAAAAAGTAGTTTTGCCTTCCCCTTCAAGCTTGTTTTTCTTGTATCCAACGAAAGTTAAAGTTGAAGATGGATTTTAGATGTGTCATGGTATCCGGTGTTATTCCGCAGCGTGGGAATGTTCCTACCTTCATCACTTACATTTTGCATAGTATATCATTCCATCTGCTGTCTATAAGCATATGATGTAATTATGTGAGTCACTGTTTCCTGTGCAAACAGTCAACTGATGAAATTAAATAGAGGTTAGGTTACCCTCATCATAGAGAATGATAGGATCAGCTTCCACTGTAAAGGTACGGTATAAGGGAAGCATGATGGCACAGTAGCAACCAGTTTAGCGAATTTCATCTGAAAGCCCTTCTTGTTGGATTTCCTGCCATCATAAATCAACATGACAGAGATCCCAGTCGGGATAGCGGCATTGTTTCCCAATACAACAAGGCAGGTCACTCCTATTTAAAACCAAGTATTTCAATAAAGGCTAGGGTAGGGTAACTGAGCAAGGAGCCTTTCAAAGACCCTGGATGATGGGAGGTTATTTCGGGCCTTCAGGTGATGTCTCACAATTTTCTATAGTAGAATGATCGAGTCCTTAGGGACTAGTAAGGCGCTATATAAATACAGGCCATTTACCAGATGCGCAGTGGACTGGCAGTCATAACCTTGGGCAATCTGCTGCTGGTACAGTGGAGACTTGTTCATCTCATTTTTAAATCACACTATCACTGAGAGGAAAGGCAGCTCTGTTTTGAAAGCAATGCCCTGCTCAGGGATGACTGTGTGGTGCTAGAATGTCAGCTCGCCATCAGTACAGCGCATCTCTCTGGTATGAGGTCACCTGTGTGAACCAGTCCGCATGGGGGAAACTGCCCTACGACAGGCAGACAGACTTGCATGCTCCTGGCAATGAGGTATCCAGAACGATTTATCTCTTAATCGCCACAGCAGTCACGCAAATCGTCTAATAAACACACTCACATCACAGCCCTTCACTAAGATGTTTGACTTGTCTCATGTTTGTGATGATCATTAGAGATTATGAAGACTTTATAGGGGATTTGAGCCAAACTTTTTAAAAGTTTCACTCCAATGATGTTTCAAGAAGATTGGTGGTTAATAACTGGTTACTATGTGATTTAAAGTTTTAAAGTTCTGTATGATTTCTGCTGGAACTAAACCATCCATAGTGGAAAGGTAATTAAAAATTACTATATACTGTAAATTAGTGCCACTTGGAATTGATTTAACAATTAAATGTCCAAATGACAGTGAGTGTGACTTAAGCACAGACTGGCATTGTCATTCTCGAACAGTTGATGTTTTGCTACCATAGCTGAGTTTTAAAAGACAAGTAGAAATTGTATGTCCTACAATGTGAATTCTGTTTGCACTCGCTCCAGCAATATTGCGCATATAAACTGTGGAAAGAAATGTAAATGTGTGACTAGAAGTATTTCCGTGAATGAACACATTTTTTGGACAAGCCGAATCCCAAAAGATGTAGCATCCATTGTTAGTATATGATGGTGCAGTTTCCTGAGGGCAGGAGGTGTTCAGTCAAGTCTGATTCCGGTAAGAGGGCTCCGGGATGACACAACTTGTTCAGCTCATCTGCAGAACTGCTAGACAGACTCAGACTATGCCACAGCATGCCAACTCTTTTTTGCTGGCTGCCCAGTTCAAGAATGTCAGAGAAGGCCATCTGGATCAAAGCAAAAGGCCAAATGTTCAACTCCTCTTCAAATGGTATCAAAGAGCCGTTAGCATTAACAGGCAGTGACAATATCATACCAGGCACGATGTGCATCTTTACAGAGCTGTGGTTGTAATGTGTTTATAACTCTTGTTCATGTAAAAAACAGCTGAATCTCTTGAAGCCAGCTTGTCTACTACGGAGTGGAAAGAGTGGAAACACTTTTCTAGAAGAAGTTTCTGTGCAGCTTTATTTAGGGAAAGATTATACTGAGGTCGAGTTTCCTAATGAAAAGCTAATAAATGAAAGTGCTCTCATGGAAGTCTGTAGCTTCTAGTAATGCGGCACTCTGATCAAGAATGTTAGTTCACTTCCTTAACTTCTGTACCTGACTGTAATTACAGGCTTTGATATTTCCTGCTACAGTACTAGAGTGGCGGGCCTCTCTGTAAGAAAAAAAAAATGTGTAAAAGCTAGGGGGTGTGATAAATGTGAATTTCTTTGATAAATGAAGGATCATGAAATGTGTTTAGAAAAGCGTGTTTGTTGCCAGAATCGCTTAGTGCAGGGGAAGAAATGTTTCTTATTTTTTGAGGTTCTACTGAAAATTGAAAAATGTTAGGTATCAAATGAACAGCCACAATCCAGGTGTGCGTAAAACTACATGCACTTTTTTTTTGCTGGAATGTGGAGACTTGAGAAAATATTTTTTTTGTGCACCTAGCAAAGGTGGGGGAATGAAAACAACATGGAATGAATGCAGGGCCTCAGAGCTCCATGTCCGGCATGTGCTGACGAGAGCCAGAGACCAGACCTAATCCGCACTCCCGACTTCAACGAATACAGGCTCCTGCATACATGCAAAAAAAATCCCTGCACGTGCACAATCACCCCAGAAAATTGTTAATGTTGCTACAAAATATTCAAAAAGTGGATTCTATTTATCCAGTGATGGAAAAAAGTATCTCAGGAGAGGTACAGCAATGAGTGTCTACACCCGTCTGCAAAACGCGATGGAGGCTCTGTCATAGTTTGAGGCTGCTTTTCAGTCAGTGATGTTGGGAATCTTGTTCAGGCTGATGGACGAATTAATGCAGAAAAGTACTGTCAGATTGTGATCCACCATGTAATACCAACTAAAAAACATTTGATTAGCACAGCTTTACTTTTCATCACGACAATTACCCAAAAGACATTCCCAATGCAATAAAAGCGTTGGAAAGAAAAATGCACAATAAAACAGTCACCGATTGGGCTTCCAGAGCCCGAACTTCAACGTTATTAAAGCACAGTTTATTCAAAGATGAACTTTGAATATCCTTCAAGAAACTATTCCTGAAATCTTGCCCAAGAGGGTTTTGTTGAATAATAAAGGTAGTCGGGCCAAATATTGACTTTCAAGCTTGTTTGAATTTCACTTTACTTTTGCCTTAAATACTGTATTTCCATGCATCTTTGCACATTTCAATAAATTGCTGCGTTTGTGTCCCGTTTTCCCTGCAAAAAAATAAGAAATGAGGGGTGATTCAAGACTTTTGCACAGTGCTGTGCACCTTGAGATCCATCATGAGAAACTGAACAATGAGTTTAAACATTGTTCCAGCACAGGGAACATCTGCTGATAGTTTAGTGGTTTGGAAAGCATTCCAGCAAGGTGATGCTTGGATGATGACACACAAGGAACTAGAATATCCTCTGTTTCTGTAAGATGAAGTCATTAAATCACTCTCTTGCTTTCTCTCTATATATTTACACACTATAAGGTTCAGACGAGAGCAACTGGGGAAGGGTACTGGGAACAACTGCTATTTGAAAAAACTCAGGTTTTTCCATTTAACGAGGCCACTTACTCTTTTTTGGACCTTTCAGGTTCTTTCTCTTTGATAATAGCATTCTGGCTGTCTGGGAAAGGCTAAGGTGCAATGGTGAATAACTGGCCTGAAGACCTGGCAAGATCAGAGGCCATAAACTATCCCCTTGATTCATCGAAGAAGGCTGTCCTGGGTATGAGTGGGAGCTCTGGCCAGACTACAAGAATACTAGCTGGCCTTAACTCATGTGTCCTCCTCCATCGACTTCCACATGTGCATTTTTGTACTGATGAAAAATCACTTGGTATGCAGTTTATGATAACCCGATGAAGTGCTGGGTTAGGCCGGAGATGTATGGGTCAAATTTTTCCAACACGTGGGTTATTGTGGATCTAAAACACTCTGTATTTTCCTTCTAATTCTCAGTATAAATATTGTCCAGTTCTCGATGAGCCCCATTAGAGCAGTTCCCTCTGTTACGTTTTAGCATAATGTACTCAGATATGTGCTTCTTATTCCCAAAGTGTAGCGGTAACAGTGGCGCAAATGTAAAAGTAAGCAGACTTGGCCCATTTCAATCACTGAGCAGTTCATTAAAAACCCTCCCTCACATGGATGCACAGGGAATTCCTCTGCTCTGAGTTCTGTTTTGACCTAAATAGAAGACCACACCTACAAAAATGGAAACATGAGCTTCACAGAGTACATGTAGGAAAGTATATTCCTCAAAGTGAAACCATATGACTCAGTCCCTTGCAATTTAACTGCAACATAGCCGGTCAGAGGGAAAAGGTGTTATAGAACTCAGAACTGAAAATGTGTTATGGCCTTCATACATTTAGGCAATTCAGTCAATTCAGTCTTTGTCATTATTAATACCAGGTCCCCAGATCTCACTATGTGGACAGATTGGGTTCAGACTAAATTCTGACTAGCCACTGGTTTCTGTGTTTACATAGTTCACAAAGCCATTGAGAGATTCCTGTCAAATGCAGTTGAGAGGCAAAGCCACCATGTAGGTTCAGCTATTGCACAAGGACAGGGAGTATGTGCTACACGGTCCTTTAGCAAATCAAAATATCTGGCTAAAGTCTGAAGCATGTCTTCATTCAGCTGTTTTGTTATGTTCTGTTATGCTGGTAGCTTTAGCTGTAGGAGCAATAAAGGAAAAAGCTACAGGGATGCTAGGTTAGCATTAAGACTGGAAATGGGTAACTAGCTTATAAACTGTTTTAAAAGTTAAAAAAATATGCTGAAAATGATTTCTAAGGAACGTTGCATTCAGTATTTTAAGCAGAGTTCTCTATTATTGTTCACATGCACCAGTGCATTTTGAACAATTGAGCAACAATTGCTTTTACGAGTATCTTGCCATTACTCATCTGTGGCATTCAATTTGTCAGCGTGGTACTCAGAGTCATCTATTAATGTCTGGCTGCAGATGTTGCACATCTCCCTGAGCAGGGATTGCCTGCTCTGTCTCCTCAAAGTAGACAGAATCCCTTATCACAGCTTGCTGATCTCACCTCCATTAAGATGCACCATCTGCAGTACGACATCTCTTTTATTTCAACAAGGCATTTCTTGCCGTCTATCGTCTGGCTCTGTTTGAGGCCGGATTTATGGGAAAGAGAAAAAGACTTAGACGAGCTAGATCACCACTGAGGAAGGTTTTTATTACTGCTCTCCTCTCCAAACTAAGTTTAGTTGTTCTGTGCTGATCAGCCTGATTCTCCAGCATTTTATACTGATGTCTGTCTATTTATATGTTGTTTTCTAATATAATTTTACTGCTATGAAAAATGCAAAACTCAGTGATGCCATTGGCCTGATAAATCAGCAGAATCACAGTATTGGCAGTGAAAAAAGTGTATTTCTGTAGATAAAGACATTTCAGACTAGGTTTTAAAGCAGCAAGTATTATCATGTTTTTCTACCTTTCCCTGTCTGCAGCAGCTGAGCTGTCAGGGAGAGGATAGATGGGCTCAGGGCCCCACATGTCAAAAGCAGAAGTTACTGTAGCGTGGAGAGCAAGCGCTTTTGGTACACCCTCAGATGGCCCACACTCTCACCCTCCTCCCAATACCGCCCTCCGCTTGTGTCTTTGAGCAGACACAAGCTGAGGGCGTGGGCTGTTTGGACACAGCTGGTGGACAGGGTTCTGACAGAGATCAGACTGAATCAAGCTTCACTGGTCAAGCCACTGGATCCCTCCCTTCACAAAACAAAGACAGCAGGATAACGTATTATTCTGCTTATTATGATTTCCTACAAGGATGACTCCATTGTGATGTTTTGGTCTTCTTCATACTGCTAAAATGTTTCAAGTGATTCATGCTGCTCTCTTGAAGTGGTACTGACCGCTTGAGGGCTTGGACCAGTCTGAGTTGTTTCAGCTGTGGTTTGTGTAGAGCAAAAGGGTGTAAATCCTCAGTGCAGGAACCCTACATAAATCTGTGCACATTCTCATTGTTATAACTCCATTTTAGCCTTATGACACTGTACAGTTGGTGCTTTTATCGTGAAATAATCAGACCAGCAAAGACTATATTAATCTTAAAATGACAAAAAAACAACATTTTTTTGTTGTTTAGTATGATACTCTACTCCACTCTGCAAGCTACAACTGGTCGTTTTTTTGGTTTGGCTTTTGGTGTTTTATTCACACTATGGTTTGGGGGAATCCCATTAGATAGCCCTCATGAACTGATGTATTCAGTTCACACACAATCACTTCTATTGTACATGTACTCTGGCGTCTACCTTATTTTCTTTTGTTCAGACTCATTTAAACAGACACTCTTCTGTTCTGCTACAATGTTGCTGACACGTTCTGTTTGGGCATAAGAGCCCAGATGGCTGCCTATAAGAAAGAACATTGAAGAAACAGTCTACAGGGTGACTCATGTCTCATTATGTCATTCATGACTCTGCTTCAATCCGCTCATCAGTGCTTAACTCATTAACAGTGACATCTGTCTACCATTGAACTTTGGTGTCAATATAATAACAGACTGAAGGAGCACGTCGCGTTTTCCTCTGATGCCTTACTGTAAGGTTCAACCGGGGTTAAACTGCCCCGAGGGCAGATTCATGAAGTGAAGCTTTTATGCAGAGTTTAAGTGTAAAGTCAAAAGTATCGCTGCTAAGGTTTGTTAGATTTTTTCTCTTCAGACAGTTTTTTGTCCATTTCATATGTTGGCATAAAGTGGATGAACGAAGCCCATCTTCTTGATGCATTCTCAATCATCCAGGTAAGTAAATCTCCAAAGGCTGATTCTGTTCATCTGGACGTAACGTTTTCAGTGGGAGAAACGTTTACGTGAAAAGGTAAAGACCATCTCTGAATTGAGGAGGGGGCCTAAGGGTACATCTTTCGGCCTAAGGGTACATCTTTCGCCATCTTACAATGCTCTGATTGCAGCCATTCCCCAACTTTCTGTGAATGGTACTCGTGGCCATTGATCAGTGGTTGTTGATCAATGGCCATGAGAATTTGCATAATCATGATGAAGGAACTGACTTCCCAGCCCATTGTTCCTTCATTGGGCTGGTTTCAGTCAGACTGTTGTACTGTTTATGTCATGGTCCTGGGACATTGACCCAGCGTTTTGTGCTTATTCTGATTTGTATTAGTTTAGGGTTGAACCTGAAGTTGGTGTATATTCAGCCCTACCTGTGTCTGTCCTTGGTGCTCTGTTCATGTCCCCGTGTTGTGTTGTAAATCAGTCTGTGTTCCCTGCTTTACTTTGAAGGCTCGTGCCCTAGATTTCCTGTTCTATTCTGAAGGTCTGTGTCTGTTGTCATTGTGTTCAGCTTGTGTCCTCCAGTCATCATGTGTATTCAGATCAGCTGTTCTTCCCTCCTGTGTGCGATTACCCGATTACCTTGTGTGTGTATATATAGTGGGTGTCGGTCTGTGTTCGTTGTCGGCTCGTCTGTGTTTCTTGGTATCCTGTTCCTTTGTCTGGGTCTCTCTGCGCCGCTCTCCGTTTTGTAGATTTCAGGTTTGCTCTTTAGTTTCTCCCAGTTTAGGTTTATCATTACTCATGCTTCATTGCCTGTTTTTGCCACTGCCACCGTGTAAATAAACGTCACTCGTATCATCAGTTTGCTGCATCTTGGGTCCTCCTTTTCCTCCACACCACACGGCTCCCTCCGCCAGCCGTGACAGTTTATAAGATTGGGGAAACCTGCAGTCAGCTGAGACTGAAGAAGTCACTTGGATGAATGACGAAATGTTTCTCCCACTGAAAATGCTACGTCCAGATGAACAGAATCAACCTTTGGAGAAGCCCATCTTGTAAAACCTTTAGTTTAAAGTTATAATATGTAACATTTGCAAACAAATATTTCAGCCTGTAATGTTTTGTACGCTTACATCATCCCAAATGTCTCTAGTAATGTTAAAACCTTGAGAAAGTTTTTCTCAATACATGACACATTTTAATGGTCTTGTCTCTGGCATCATATCCACTTTAACCCAACCATCTACCAAGCTAACCATGAAGATGACTTAATCTTGCAGCGTGACCACAGGTAGAAGAGTAGTTCATTAATGTTATCTAGTTGTAGCTGTATGGTTAGCTGACTCACACAATAATATTTGGGGATACCACCAGAAATGACACTTATGATGCCTTTAGAAACCAAAATTCTTTAAAAAACAAAAACAAAACAAGTGTTTGGGTTTTTTTTCTTTTTGTTTTTTGTTGTATGGTGCTTACTGTTGTTAGAATATGTACCATGTAGAGCTGTCAAAATGTCAAACTTTGAAACAAATTGTCACCAACCTTTGCTATTGAAACAACACTGATACCAACATAACTTGAAACAGGCACACAGCCCCTCCCGCCACTAGCAGCTGAACAGTAGTGAACACTCTTAACTGATCACCTTAAACAGACATTGTCTTTTTAAGCAGTTTAGTGATGTTTGTAAGACCACTGTTTCAGCAACACTGAAGCACTGAAACAGTTATCATAAATGTTCAAATGTGTGCACACGTTAACATTAGCTGTTTAAATATTAGCAGTTAGCCACATTAGCCATCTGTTTAGTTAAGCTAGCAACTAGCATGTTGGAGCTACACAGCAAACTGAGATACTGTTAATAAACTGTTAATAGACAGGGTTAAATTCACAGGATAACATAATTATGTTTTTCTTAAAGTCTCAGACTGAAGCTGGCGAACGTCTGCCAGTAGCTACACAGAATGAGTGGCCGTTTACCTTAACAATTCTATTTGATCAGCAACAAAATCATGGTGCCAAGTCACCAGAAACACGGGGAATAAACAGGGCTGCAGCTGAATATACTTGCAACACCCAGTGTTGTTGTCATTTTTATTTTTTTTTAAAATGCACTGACAATAGTATTGAGTATTTTCCTGGGTATCAACTTATCAGTATCAGACTGAAATTTTTAACATAGTGACAGTACTAATTAGAATAAAATTACATTCCATAAAAAAATGATTTCGATGTATTGACATATCATCTTTACCATAAACAAATCACGATTTGCATTTGATGTGAAATCCTACAAAACCTATAACCAAAACCAAAGACCAAAACAAATGATTCTTGTCATCTTGGTGTAACAGAACTTTGCAAGTTTGATTTTTTTTTTTTGTGTGTTTTTCTGTTTTTCATATAAAACTTATGCATATGAGATAATAACTGGATTGGCTGCGCTGAAGCTGTGAACAGAACCCTGTAATCTTCAAGCATGCCCCATACAAGCTTCCTCAACAACCCAGAGCTACACCTCTACACAAATTACACAATTTACAAAGGCTAAGTGTATCAGTTGCCACTTCCACACATTGCACCACTTTGTAGCTGACACTTGGTCTCTAGCAGTCATTACAGTTTTCAGTTGCATAGATAGCAAGTTTCATGAACGGAAAAAAGACAATGGTTGAGCATAAATAGAAGCTGAAACAATATGGAGGGAGAAACCTGTGTGGTTTCATCATCATAAGGGATTTCTTTCATATTCGACAGTCATTTAGCTCATTGTTCTCATAGAAATTTAGCATTGCAGCTTTAAAGCTTTGAACCTTTGAATGACATTTGAAGGGCAGCTTTATTTTGCTTTGTGCAATTGCAATGAAAGTTCCTGTTTAGGATGGATATTTTTTGCAGTCCCAACATCTCTTAGCTTGCTTTCAGTCTCTAGAATAAACCACTGAATAATGTAGCCCAGGACAATACATATGTGCTGACAATGAATTATGCTCCTAGTTTATTCTGTATTTATGATCAGCCCCATTGTCTGACTCAAATGCAGTTTTACTGCTGGCTAAAAGAGGATAATATGTCTTCATCAAGAAAGGCCTTCAGAAAATACTTAAACAAGCTTCCTCCATCTGCAGCTGCGGGGAGCTTTTATTCTTCCTTCTTGGAGACATTATTTTAAATCACACCCTATTTAAATTTTGGCAGACATGTGTTCAGTGATGGACACGGCTTTTACACTAACCATCGCCTCACCAACCTGAGTGTGTGTGTGTGTGTTTGTGTGTGTGTGTTTGTGTGTGTCTGTGCGCGCACACACATAATCCACAGCTGAGTGCCCCAAATGTCTTAAGTAGGATTAAAGAGAGCAATGACAACCTCTTTTTCTCCAGGCTGATGTTCATCTCACACATTGTGTGTAAGACAGTGAAGGAGTGTCGAGTTAAATTGATGGATAAGCACTTGACCAAGAGAAAGGAGCAGATGACAGAGATGTATACACAGACGTTATGCTACACCAGCAGAGTAGCAACACCTTCTATTCCGCTGATGGATCCTCAGACTTTGCTGTAGCCAGTTATCCAATAAGCTTAAAGATTCTTGAGTGGTGGAGGACAACACCACCATCACCGATAGATCAAAATAACTGAGTGTATACGTAGTGTATCCGTACATTCATAATACAATGCTGGAAAACTATTGTAGGATTTATCTCTGGGTCTGGCTCATTATCAAGGCTCTGATCTTCCTGGGACTTTCTATGTGAAGTGAATGGGTGAACTTTGAAACAAAAAAATACTGTTATAAATCAATTTACTTTAGAGTGCAGACTGAGAGATACACATTTAAGTTACTTGAGTTTATTTTTAAAAAATGTTGTTACACTAAAAAAAGATTGTTTGTTACTTATTGAACTAATAATTTGGAGTAAAATGTATCTGAAATCTAATTAATCATTAGGAAAAATATGCTTGTGATGAACTGAATGTATACCAGTCAAGTAAATTTGACCAACTTCTGTTAAATGTAAGTTTTACATTGTGCCTAAGTAACAAAATTATATCAAAATTTAACAAGTCGTCAAATTACTTAAAAGATATTTAGGCCCCAAATGTTGATTTTGTGTGATTTGAATGTGACCTATATTATATTTCTTTTAAAAAATCATTTTTAATTTAATACAGTCTCATATTTAGCTTATTGACAGTATGCTCACATACCTTGATTGAATATTACTGTGTAAAACTTTGAATATTACCACTTCATCGCATGCTTAGCCATCAAAATCAGCTTCCCAGTTTAAACAAATTAAAAAGGAATAAATAAAGAATTTAAAGTAAACCAAGTGCACGTCTCAGGCACAGAAATCATTTTGATAAAATCTGAAATATTAGCTGAGGAAAATTAAAACCAGGAGCTGACTGATGCTTTTCATCATGCCCACATGATTCCGCTCTCAGTTGTAATCACCGATGTGTCATTTAACCAAAAAACATTTTCACACATGAGGCAGTTTTTGAAAATGAGTCATAAATATTCTAATGGTGTTTGTCTTTAACGTCACAGTAGACTGGCTCTTAATGGGCCGGCATGACCCTTGACTCTCTGAGTGTGCCTGCCTGCATGTGTGTGTGTGTGTGTGTGTGTGTGTGTGTGTGTGTGTGTGTGTGTGTGTGTGTGTGTGTGTGCGCAAAGGTGGTTTATGAGGACATTTTGCAAGAATACACGTATCAGCAGACCCATCCCAGCACGGGCTTGCAATTTGCCTTTGTTTTATTTAACCGACCAAGCGCCGAGCCAGGATGAGGGATTTGTGTGTACACTTCCTTCTGCAGCTCTGCAGTCCTAATGAGAAACTGGTGTTGCTGCGGTCCTGACGGTCCTTTTTCTTCTTTTTTTTTCCTCCACTCTACGAATGTTCCTGTGGATGATAATAACATGGGTCTGCGCCTGAGGGACAACACTGTGTGGTCAGGGTCAGCTGCAGATGGTTGTGCCTGTGGACGATATAAACAGCGGGAATGTCAAAACAACCCTCAGACAAGTAAGGAGAGCAGGAGCAAAGGAGAAAAAGTGGGTAAAAAAATATGCCAGTGAAACAAGTGCAAAAGGCAGACAAAAGTTAAAAACTGACATTGCAGAGAACACAGAGCTAAATATGGACGACACGATGACAGAACTTCCAACTTGTCCTCGCTGGTCTGATTAAATGATGATGGAGAACGGAAAGAATGTTGAGCAGTGTATAAATGGTAAATGGCCTGTATTTATATAGTGCTTTACTAGTCCCTAAGGACCCCAAAGCGCTTTACATATCCAGTCATCCACCCATTCACACACTGGTGATGGCAAGCTACATTGTAGCCACAGCCACCCTGGGGCGCACTGACAGAGGCGAGGCTGCCGGACACTGGCGCCACCGGGCCCTCTGACCACCACCAGTAGGCAACGGGTGAAGTGTCTTGCCCAAGGACACAATGACCGAGACTGTCCAAGCCAGGGCTCGACCCGGCAACCTTCCAATTACAAGGCAAACGCCCAACTCTCGAGCCACAATCGCCCCAGTAGTGAGTATAAAACTCAAGACTGTGGACAGGAGGTAGGGATGGGTACCTGACATAAACGGTAGTAACCAGACCGAAAAGCAGCACACATTTCGGTGCTTTATTTTTGTGCTGTTTTTTACTGAGATGTCATACACTTTGGATTCTAGCCAATCATTTTACCTTTGCAAGTGTAGTAGGCGGGCCAGGTACGTACGTTCTTTTAGAGCAGAGCTACAGATTAAAAATGCCCAAGGCGAAGCGGTCAAAAGTCTGGCTGTACTTCACAGCAAAATATGCAAACTCAGCAGCCTGCAACAAGTGCTTTAAGCTGATACTGTGATACTGTCAAAGGAGGTAACACCTCAAATCTGATGAAACACCTGGCGACGCATAGCGTTTTTTTAAAAGCCGAGAAATGCGCCGTATTTGATAGCTTGCTGCGAGACCTCACACCAAGCAAATCTACTGCGGGTGTGGTGCCTGTTATCGGACCCCGAGTTAGCAACATCCCCCAAGAACCCGAAGAATAGAGTCCTGGCCCCTAGCCCTGCCAGTGTAGCAGAAATGATGACGGATGATGATGGCAGCAGCAGCCGTTCTTCTCTGGGGCAGTAGCTTAATGTTGTTCGTGTGTAATTTACGTTGAGTAGGCTAACCATGTTATTAAATTAATGCATGTAAGGTGAACTAGCAAACACCGTCGTAGTTACATGCGGCTGTCTTCTTGTTTGATGGCAGATACTCCCTTCACCCTGGCCAAAAAGGCTAAAATGACCAAAGAAAAAGTGGAAAACAGTTAAACATGAGAGGTTTTTGGACAAAGTTTGTGTTTTTTCCATTGTTTAAGCACTGCTTCCAGCCAAGAGTGATACCATAAATCCCCTATAGCTGCAGAAAAGGCTAACATTGTTATCTTTTTACAAAAAAACAGCTGAACATGAGAGGTTTTTGGACAAAGTGTGTGTTCTTCATTCTTTAAGCACCGGCACCGTTTCAAAAGTACCGGTTTGGTACTGGTATCGGATAAAACCTAAACGATACCCATCCCTACTCAGGAGTGGACTAGTTCTACCCATCTAAACAGCTCTCACCAGGCCACTACACTACATTACCCAGGAAGCAGGGGGTGCTCAGCCTTCTAAAGGGTGGAAAGGACACTGAGACCAAAGTGTTAATCTATCTGAGCTCTCTACTGGCAGCGGTTACATGACACCATATGTGAAACCAACTGTGCATGATTTCATTTGTCTTTTTGCCAAGAATCATTAAACTGTTTCTTTGTTTTCAAATAATTTCCCACAAATACTCCTCACCAAACCACAGCAGAACACCAAAATGAGCCATACGAGCTCCTTGAAAGATAACGTTTTTACACACTATTCTAGCCAAAGAAAGGAAAGAAAAGAAAAGACAAAAATCTTGAAACACAGTGACTTTGCTACAACAGGGCAGGAAGAAGAATTATAGTACACACACTGTTACATGAAGGCAGAATGACAGAAGTAAATCTGAAGTTG
Organism: Haplochromis burtoni; assembly: GCF_018398535.1. NCBI lineage: Eukaryota > Metazoa > Chordata > Actinopteri > Cichliformes > Cichlidae > Haplochromis > Haplochromis burtoni. The sequence continues at coordinate 162,151 of NW_024582633.1, forward strand.
TGGGAAATTACCCCTTCCATTTAAAACCAATTTCCCAAGATTTTAGCACATCTCACTGCTTATTGTTATAATGCTGTCAAAAGCTCAGTTTTTTGGCTGTTTCTTCCTGAGAGAAAGTCATCATTTGGTGGACAGGAAATAGCTTTGCAAGAAAATGTATACACAAGTCAGTTATTTGAACAAAAAAAATATTGTGAGTTGTTGATGATGGTCTCAACTGCTCAAATTCAACTCTTTCTAAAAAATTTCTGATTCTGTTAATAACACTTGAATGCCCTCCTCTTCTTGACTGTGTTAAACACCGTGTCCTAGTGCTGGTTTTGCTGACCTAAGACTGACGACTGTATGTGATTTTGGGGGGAAAAAAATCCCTGAATATAGAGGGTGACACATTGCATATCTCAGTCCTTCAGTCTCTGTCTCTTCGGCTTGCTTTTGCTCTCTGTTTTATATGGTTTTACACCAGGGGTAGGTAACTCCAGGCCTCAAGTGCCGGTGTCCTGCAGGTTTTAGACATCACCCTGTGTCAACACACTGAATCAAATCATTAGTTCATTCCCAGGCCTCTGGAGAACTTCAAGACATGTTGAGGAGGTAATTTAGCCATTTGAATCAGCTGTGTTGGATCAAGGACACATCTAAAACCTGCAGGACACCGGCACTCGAGGCCTGGAGTTGCCTACCCCTGTTTTACACACACACACACACCAAGGTGGTAACAAAGGCTTGACCTAGAGGGTCTCTTCACAAAGACTGTTTGCCTGTCAGTCAGCGTTCTAATAATTAGGCACACTGTATATGTGAATGTCATTTGGGCGCCGCTGCCTTCAGGATGATCTTAGTTCAAATTTAATGAGGTGGGAACAATAAAAGAAAGCCGGGCCATGTGCAGTACTCCTGATGATCGAGATATTTCTACTGTCACATCACACTATTACCATTTCTACCGTGCCTTCTATTGTACACTGTGCTCATTAACAGTGTCACCAGAGAGAATTCACTTCTGTAGCCTGGAATAATCCAACTTTTGAGCTTTTAATTAGCCCAAAATAGGACTTTCCCTTGAGATGAGCTTGTAAAAAAACCCCACACACACTTGAATCTTTTGTAATTTGGGATATCGTCCAACACCTGGGCCAGGAAAGGATTTACTTGAATCTGAAGTCCAAGCAATCATTACCTTTGATCGTGTGTGTGTGTGTTGTTGTGTGTCAAGGTCCCTGTACACTTGCCACATTTTGATTTGCATGTGGAAGGCTTTACTGGATTGCAGGTGGCCACACACACACA
>NW_024582633.1:163465-169610 GCF_018398535.1 Haplochromis burtoni
ACACACACACACACGATCAAAGGTAATGATTGCTTGGACTTCAGATTCAAGTAAATCCTTTCCTGGCCCAGGTGTTGGACGATATCCCAAATTACAAAAGATTCAAGTGTGTGTGGGGTTTTTTTACAAGCTCATCTCAAGGGAAAGTCCTATTTTGGGCTAATTAAAAGCTCAAAAGTTGGATTATTCCTGGCTACAGAAGTGAATTCTCTCTGGTGACACTGTTAATGAGCACAGTGTACAATAGAAGGCACGGTAGAAATGGTAATAGTGTGATGTGACAGTAGAAATATCTCGATCATCAGGAGTACTGCACATGGCCCGGCTTTCTTTTATTGTTCCCACCTCATTAAATTTGAACTAAGATCATCCTGAAGGCAGCGGCGCCCAAATGACATTCACATATACAGTGTGCCTAATTATTAGAGCGCTGACTGACAGGCAAACAGTCTTTGTGAAGAGACCCTCTAGGTCAAGCCTTTGTTACCACCTTGGTGTGTGTGTGTGTGTAAAACAGGGGTAGGCAACTCCAGGCCTCGAGTGCCGGTGTCCTGTAGGTTTTAGATGTGTCCTTGATCCAACACAGCTGATTCAAATGGCTAAATTACCTCCTCAACATGTCTTGAAGTTCTCCAGAGGCCTGGGAATGAACTAATGATTTGATTCAGTTGTGTTGACACAGGGTGATGTCTAAAACCTGCAGGACACCGGCACTTGAGGCCTGGAGTTACCTACCCCTGGTGTAAAACCATATAAAACAGAGAGCAAAAGCAAGCCGAAGAGACAGAGACTGAAGGACTGAGATATGCAATGTGTCACCCTCTATATTCAGGGATTTTTTTCCCCCCAAAATCACATACAGTCGTCAGTCTTAGGTCAGCAAAACCAGCACTAGGACACGGTGTTTAACACAGTCAAGAAGAGGAGGGCATTCAAGTGTTATTAACAGAATCAGAAATTTTTTAGAAAGAGTTGAATTTGAGCAGTTGAGACCATCATCAACAACTCACAATATTTTTTTTGTTCAAATAACTGACTTGTGTATACATTTTCTTGCAAAGCTATTTCCTGTCCACCAAATGATGACTTTCTCTCAGGAAGAAACAGCCAAAAAACTGAGCTTTTGACAGCATTATAACAATAAGCAGTGAGATGTGCTAAAATCTTGGGAAATTGGTTTTAAATGGAAGGGGTAATTTCCCACAACTTCAGATTTACTTCTGTCATTCTGCCTTCATGTAACAGTGTGTGTACTATAATTCTTCTTCCTGCCCTGTTGTAGCAAAGTCACTGTGTTTCAAGATTTTTGTCTTTTCTTTTCTTTCCTTTCTTTGGCTAGAATAGTGTGTAAAAACGTTATCTTTCAAGGAGCTCGTATGGCTCATTTTGGTGTTCTGCTGTGGTTTGGTGAGGAGTATTTGTGGGAAATTATTTGAAAACAAAGAAACAGTTTAATGATTCTTGGCAAAAAGACAAATGAAATCATGCACAGTTGGTTTCACATATGGTGTCATGTAACCGCTGCCAGTAGAGAGCTCAGATAGATTAACACTTTGGTCTCAGTGTCCTTTCCACCCTTTAGAAGGCTGAGCACCCCCTGCTTCCTGGGTAATGTAGTGTAGTGGCCTGGTGAGAGCTGTTTAGATGGGTAGAACTAGTCCACTCCTGAGTAGGGATGGGTATCGTTTAGGTTTTATCCGATACCAGTACCAAACCGGTACTTTTGAAACGGTGCCGGTGCTTAAAGAATGAAGAACACACACTTTGTCCAAAAACCTCTCATGTTCAGCTGTTTTTTTGATAACAATGTTAGCCTTTTCTGCAGCTATAGGGGATTTATGGTATCACTCTTGGCTGGAAGCAGTGCTTAAACAATGGAAAAAACACAAACTTTGTCCAAAAACCTCTCATGTTTAACTGTTTTCCACTTTTTCTTTGGTCATTTTAGCCTTTTTGGCCAGGGTGAAGGGAGTATCTGCCATCAAACAAGAAGACAGCCGCATGTAACTACGACGGTGTTTGCTAGTTCACCTTACATGCATTAATTTAATAACATGGTTAGCCTACTCAACGTAAATTACACACGAACAACATTAAGCTACTGCCCCAGAGAAGAACGGCTGCTGCTGCCATCATCATCCGTCATCATTTCTGCTACACTGGCAGGGCTAGGGGCCAGGACTCTATTCTTCGGGTTCTTGGGGGATGTTGCTAACTCGGGGTCCGATAACAGGCACCACACCCGCAGTAGATTTGCTTGGTGTGAGGTCTCGCAGCAAGCTATCAAATACGGCGCATTTCTCGGCTTTTAAAAAAACGCTATGCGTCGCCAGGTGTTTCATCAGATTTGAGGTGTTACCTCCTTTGACAGTATCACAGTATCAGCTTAAAGCACTTGTTGCAGGCTGCTGAGTTTGCATATTTTGCTGTGAAGTACAGCCAGACTTTTGACCGCTTCGCCTTGGGCATTTTTAATCTGTAGCTCTGCTCTAAAAGAACGTACGTACCTGGGCCCGCCTACTACACTTGCAAAGGTAAAATGATTGGCTAGAATCCAAAGTGTATGACATCTCAGTAAAAAACAGCACAAAAATAAAGCACCGAAATGTGTGCTGCTTTTCGGTCTGGTTACTACCGTTTATGTCAGGTACCCATCCCTACCTCCTGTCCACAGTCTTGAGTTTTATACTCACTACTGGGGCGATTGTGGCTCGAGAGTTGGGCGTTTGCCTTGTAATTGGAAGGTTGCCGGGTCGAGCCCTGGCTTGGACAGTCTCGGTCATTGTGTCCTTGGGCAAGACACTTCACCCGTTGCCTACTGGTGGTGGTCAGAGGGCCCGGTGGCGCCAGTGTCCGGCAGCCTCGCCTCTGTCAGTGCGCCCCAGGGTGGCTGTGGCTACAATGTAGCTTGCCATCACCAGTGTGTGAATGGGTGGATGACTGGATATGTAAAGCGCTTTGGGGTCCTTAGGGACTAGTAAAGCACTATATAAATACAGGCCATTTACCATTTATACACTGCTCAACATTCTTTCCGTTCTCCATCATCATTTAATCAGACCAGCGAGGACAAGTTGGAAGTTCTGTCATCGTGTCGTCCATATTTAGCTCTGTGTTCTCTGCAATGTCAGTTTTTAACTTTTGTCTGCCTTTTGCACTTGTTTCACTGGCATATTTTTTTACCCACTTTTTCTCCTTTGCTCCTGCTCTCCTTACTTGTCTGAGGGTTGTTTTGACATTCCCGCTGTTTATATCGTCCACAGGCACAACCATCTGCAGCTGACCCTGACCACACAGTGTTGTCCCTCAGGCGCAGACCCATGTTATTATCATCCACAGGAACATTCGTAGAGTGGAGGAAAAAAAAAGAAGAAAAAGGACCGTCAGGACCGCAGCAACACCAGTTTCGCATTAGGACTGCAGAGCTGCAGAAGGAAGTGTACACACAAATCCCTCATCCTGGCTCGGCGCTTGGTCGGTTAAATAAAACAAAGGCAAATTGCAAGCCCGTGCTGGGATGGGTCTGCTGATAAAGATCTGTTAATGGCACATTTCCACAGGACAGACTGGTTGGAAGACGGGGGTTGGAGAGGAACGGAAGAAAAAGAGAGTTTAATTGATTTCAGAGACAGCCCAAGTTTCCCAAAACTGTGCAGCACCTCCAATTGAAACATGCTCATCTGCAGCAGGTTTCTTAGCATGGAATTTAGGGAATGGGGCAAATTCCAGTAAGAGGCTTCAGACTACCTCCCCATTCCCTCATCAGCCCATCTTGCAGAGGTGCAGACAGAGTTGCACTGGCACAGCCCCAAGTTGATGATCCTGAGGATACTGATCTACAAGAACATGAAAAAGTCTGGAATGGAAAGAGGTTTTTTTTTAGAGTAAATTCCACTGCCAACAAGGTACCACAAGTTTAAGTAAAATACAAAACAATCTTTGCCTGCAAATGCTGATAGCGCGAGCTTGGCTGTAAATCTGGTTATCTGGCTTTTTGCAGTCTTTAACAAGTCTTTAAAAAAAGTAATGTATTATATGTAAAGTGTCACCCAGAAGTGCAGCTGACCTCATTTCGGTAATGTATTCTTTTTGTGGTGGAACAAAGCTGTTGATGGTATTTTAGTGAAGCAATATGACCCTGCACTGAATTCCACTGGTGCACATTAAATTACAGCCTAGTGCCCCTGAAAGCTGCGGAGGATTGCAGTTGAAGATGTACAGCCTCTGTTATGAGGGAAACAGACTATCCACTGGGTCGGCACTTTGCGAATGGTTCCCATTGCCAAGAAATGACAGGATAAAGCTGGAAAGAGATTATATACAGCAAGCAAAGAATTTATGCATATAGCTTCCATCCAAAATCTTTCAACCATGGAAATTCTCAAGCTTGTTCGGGTAGTGTAAAGATGGGGGAATGTTCATCACTTTCTCTCTGGAAATTGAAATTATGCGATACCACTGTGTACAGTATATCTATACATGACAACTGCCACCAGCATAGTGTCAGTCTTCTCAAGTTCTTTCAACAAGAGGATAACTGCAGGCTTATGCAGGGTGAGATATCCCTCAGGACGGGTGCAGTCTGGAAGGCTGAAAGAGCAGAGTGTCAAAAAGCCACCAACAATGAAACCAGACACCAGAGCCGGTGTACTAGTTCGCATTGGACAAGGTCTGAAAATTCAGACAGAAAGTGTGATGGAGCAAATCCAGCACATCAGGAATCCTCAGTGAAGACAGAGGGGAAAAGGAAGGAAGGGAGACATTATGGAGACTAAATTAAAGCAGGGCAGAGTGAAAGCAGAGCTCCTCTTATGTCCCTTATCTGGGTAGCATAAGGAATCTTAATAGTAGTGCAGGTTGTGTGCTCTGTGCTATCTCACAGGCGACAGAAGACTGGACGAGGGAATGCAGCATGCCCAATGGAGCCTCAGTCCACCCCTGGGAATTAATAGCAGAGGGATTGTAATGTCTGGGATAAGAATGAAAGGCTGAGGAAGGATACAGAGATGGGGAGGAAAAAAGCAACGGAAACTAGCTAACATCATGGTCTGATCATCTGACAACGTATGCCTTGACCATAACATTTAACAGGGAAACTTAGCCACACAAACCTACATGTGCAGGTCGCCAGCCAAAATGTGGGAAAAGAGAGCTAATGCTTTAACCTTAAATCTCTCTGCTGGTGTGGCACCGTGTTTGTCTTTCCTCCAGCGCTCCTAGCTGAAATTCAAAAACTCTTACCAACTCAGCGGCTCTTTTTGACTGGGAGGTATCAACTACTTTACCTTGTGCATGCATATTGCCTCTCCAAAGGGATTCAGGTAGAGACCCACAAACTGATCAAAGAACATAAGGCCTGGTATACAGATGCAAAAACACCATCTCTCTGATGGTTTGTTTTATGTTCAAAACCAGAACTGAATATATGTTTATGAGAAGGTGTAAAAATGAGGTAAATGCTGTTCATTAGAAATGGAAGAGCAGGCTTGAATGACTTCTTTATGGAGCTTTCCCTGTAAGTGAACATGACAAGTAGAATGTGTTGTTTGAGTCTTGTGTAACCGCAACAGCTGGATTAAAGGAATAGTTTTATTTTATTTTATTTTATTTTTTTGGCAGGGAGTGTAATATAATTATTCCATTTCTCTATGGTTTCTCTCTATAAGCTACCGCTGAAGGCTGGTTAGCTTAAATTAGAACCAAAAGTGGAGACCAACAACAACAACAACAACAATCTTTATTTATAGAGCACATTTAAAAGCCTTGGGCATACCAAAGTGCTTTACATAAAACAATAAAAGGTTCAAACATTGATAACGGATAAATAAAAATAACGAGTTATGTTCATAGATAAAAGCTACCAATAAGAATGACTACAGCACATGGTAATAGCAAGATAAAAGATAAAAGCTGTACCACCATAAAAAAAGACAACCAATAGAAAGATAGGAGGGAATTAATACAAGAGGTCAATAGGTCACAGCAACCAACCAACCAACCAAACAAACAAACCAGCAATTAAAAAGTGGAGAAGGCAAGTTTAAAAAGATATGTTTTAAGCTGTGATTTAAAAGAATGAATAGAATCAGATGCCCGGATGCCAATCGGGAGATTGTTCCACAGCACAGGTGCGACAAGAGCAAAC